>NC_088230.1:12439494-12504494 GCF_036934945.1 Oncorhynchus masou masou | reverse complement strand
CTGCATTACCGTATAATTACTACTGCAATACCGTATAATAACAACTACTGCATTGCCGTATAATAACAACTACTGCATTACCGTATAATAACAACTACTGCATTACCATATACTAACTACTGCATTACCATATAATAACTACTGCATTAGCATATAATAACTACTACATTACCATATAATAATAACTAATGCATTACCATATAATAACAACCATTGTATTACAATATTTAAAAAAAACTATATTTAACAAGTTTATTTTAGGCCAGTTAATTAAGAACAAGTTCTCATTTACAACTGTGGCCAAGATAAAGCAAAGCAGTGCGACAAAAACAACAACACAGAGTTACACATAAACAAACATACAGTCAATAACACAATAGGAAAATCTATGTACAGTGTGTGCAAATGTAGAAGAGTAGGGAGGTAAGGCAATAAATAGGCCATAGAGGCAAAACAATTACAATTTAGCATTAACACTAGAGTGATAGATGTGCAGATGATGATGAGCAAGAGGATAAATAACAATATGGGGATGAGGTAGTTTGGTGTGCTATTTACAGATGGGGCTGTGTACAGGTACAGTGATAGGTAAGCTACTCTGACAGCTGATGCTTAAAGTTAGTGAGGGAGATATAAGACTCCAGCTTGAGTGATTTCTGCAATTCATTCCAGTCAACGGCAGCAGAGAACTGGAAGGAAAGGCGGCCAAAGGATAAAATAACAACCAGATGTATTATTATATAATAACAACCATATAAAGTTGTTTTCCTCCATTGTTAGTAAACAATGTGTTTGTTTACAAACAATGTATAGCTTCAAAATATGATCTCATGGACTGTCAATCATTGTATCCATTAGCGCCATTTGCGAATTTGAGTGATATTACATTTCTCCTGCCCCAAACCCTCATCTTTGTATCCAAACCAAGTGGCTGGGCTGTTATATAAATGAAGTGACAGGGCCAAATCCCCGATTGTGTGATAAATGCATTTGATAACAGTGTCTGGCATAGAGGGTTGCCGCAAAGGAGGTAAACACATTAGATACATCTGATTGGCCCTGAGGTAGTTTTTAAAAAACACTCTGGCTCCTCCCCTCTCGTGAGCTACGATGACCTTGTATGGCTGCTTCTAACTATGACATCACTGTAGCTAGCCAGAGAGGAGAGGACCAGAGGGACTGACGTCACCCCTCCCTCTCATTCAATGTCAATTACGTAACTATAGTGGGAGCCATGCCGATGGTGCATATGGCAATGGCAACCCTCACGTGTGGGACACAATAAAACAGACATGACATCACTGCAGAGAGACCGAGGGAGAGAGAAGGACAGAGTGAGAAGCGAGAGAGAGAAGGACAGAGAGAGCGAGAGAGCGCGCGCGAGAGAGAGAGAGAACAAGTCCATGCTATGGGGATAACGTCATGGGGGTTTTGGGGGATGTGCCACAAGGTCCATCTAAAAGAACAGAACAGCCAAATGACGCCAGCCAGGACATTATGCAACCCAAATAACAGTCAACAGACTAGGAGGTTTGGCACAAAAGTAGAAGGGCCAGCCTGTCACATCAAATGATGCCCAATCATTCACCCACTTATAGATGTGTGGGCTATTCCAAATTGGATGCCCCTGGCCTACAGTGGTGTGTGTGTTTGGTCTGTCTGTCCAGACAGCAATATGAGAGACTACTTTTGGGTGTGTGTGTTGCTTGATGAGTGATCGAGGCAAATAACACACGCACACACAAACACAGAAAACACACACTTCCCCTCGGCACGGCCCTCCCCGCATAAGCAAACTCTCCTGTCGACAGGAAATCCTTCCACCCACGTCCCTGCCTCGCTTAGCAACCAGCGTCACGCTATACCTCCGCCGACACACACACCACACACACAATCATGCACAGTCACACACAGAACAACACATACACTCACACAGAAACCCACACATGTGCACTCACACGGACAAGTCAGAATTGGAAATTTAACATCTTATCTGACAAGAACACAAGACAGAGCCCTCTCCACACGAGCAGTGGCATTCCTGGTCCGACACACTCCTTAAACTCACTCACTCACACACACACCAGAATCATCCCTTCAAATCTGTCGGCAACCTCAGCTAGAAATGAGAACATCTCTCAAAATATAAAACCTTTTTTTTTTCATCCCCGCTCTATTTTTACCCGAGCTTTATAAGGACTGAGTTAGTTAGCAAGAGGACACACTCACACACACACTGTTCACACACACACTGTTCACACACACACACACACACACGCTGGGCGCTCTCTTACTGACGTGAGTGGAGCTAATTGAGCCAGGCTCGCTGTGCTGTGGACAATGACTCCATTCGGGCACAGCAGGGTGGCTATTGAAGAGTCAATGACAATTATAACCTGGGGGGGGGGGGGGGACACAAAGACCATCGTTCTTCTTTCCACTAATATGCTGTGGTTCCACTATACGGCTTTAGACTTCATTAACACAGCACTAAACGCACACGCCGCTTAGCTGAGGAAAGAGAAGTAGGGAGGAGGGTATATGTGAATTAGCTCAAAGAGAGAAATTACGGTCTTTGTTACTGCTGACCTATGTGTCAAATGAAAGTCGTTATTGACCCATTGGGTTTAGGATGGATGGTATCTATAACATTGACTGGCCTCTCACATCCAGACTACACAGGACTGGACATGTCTATTTTGACTAGGCCAGACCAATGCTGGAAACCAATAAAGAAGACCAAAAGCTGTAGCCCAGCATTAGTTGTCTTTGGTAAGCAATTGATCAAGCACATGTTTTATCTGGGATAAATGAAGGCTCATTTCAATTAAATATGACATGGAAATCGGACTTTTGCATCAGGCATTTGTTGACGTCGGTGGGGGGTACCGGGAAACGTCAGTTACAGTGTGTTTGGAGTCCAGACACAGTGAGAGCTCCGACATAGGGGGTCTCTTCATTGAGACTAGCAGGGCGATATAGTGCTGAGATCCTAAATGAACACAGCCAATGGGGATCATTATCTGAATGAACGATGCCATACGGTGGGGCGGGTGAATTATGAATGAACTTCACTAGATCACGACAGGTTCTCTCGCTCTCTCTCTGTTCCCTCCGTCTCTCTCTTGCTGTCCTCTCTCTCGCTCTCTTTCTATCCCTTGCACTCGCCCCCCCCCCTCTCTCTCGCTCATCAATATATAAAAATAGCAGAGCCAATCACCCACACAGACCACAGACACGGAGAGACAGAGACAGAGATTGACACTCTGTCTAACAAGTGAACATTCCCTGCACTGCCGTGGATACACATTTACACACAGACAGAGATGTAAACACACTCGCACTCGAACAAACACACAGATTAAGGACAGGCGAACAAACCCACGGAAAGTCACACACAGGATTCTACCGCCATACAATAATACAAAAACAAATACTGTTGCGCGTGTAAATAAAGAGATGCTGGTGAACAGATGAAACACATGCAATAATGACAGACATGCTTGTTCACTCTTATCAAACACAGTGGCCCTGATATGCTACACAAACTCTACGGTTAGGGAGTCCATTTATTATAAATATATTCAGAGAGAGAGAGAGAGAGAGAGAGAGAGAGAGAGAGAGAGGAGAGGGAGAGGGAAAGAGGGAGAGAGAGATGTGGTGTGTGTCTGTATGCGTGTGCGTGTGTGTGTGTGTGTGTGTGTGTGTGTGTGTGTGTGTGTGTGTGTGTGTGTGTGTGTGTGTGTGTGTAACGTGATGTGATAGTGCTCACCCTGTGCCACGCGCTCTTTCCACTGTTGCTGTGCGTCTGATCAGATCTGCCTCTCTCAGCCTATTTCCCGCCTGTCACACTCTCACGTACAGTACCCAGCCCCTTATCCCCATACAAGAGTCCCTTCTTAATCTAAGCTATGACATACAGCTCAATTCATCCCCATGTATTACAAGACTTTACCCAAAGCTGACTAAAACATCACTCTTCTCTCTCTATCCATGGACACAGTGTACAGTATACCAACAACCCTAAACCACCGAGCTCAGCTGATTAAAACCTCCCCATCGCGATCTCTCTCTCTCTCTCTCTCTCTCTCTCTCTCTCTCTCTCTCTCTCTCTCTCTCTCAATTTACTCTCTCAATTTTCGATTTACTCTCTCTCTCCTTCTAACATGAGTGGATGGGGTCCCCCTGTTCCCTTAAAAGTGTACACTCCTCTGGACCCCTTCCCTCCAGTCGACGACTGTCAACACTCACTTAGACTTTCCCCTTTACTCTCCCTTCAAAACAAACACATAACTATCCCTCACTCTGTATCACTGAAAAACACAGTCTTTCTACTTAGAAGTGCAGAAGCAGCACATGTCAACACTTAACCTCCTTTGGTTGCTAATGTCTACACACACACACACACACACACACACACACACACATACATACATACATACATACATACATACATACATACATACATACATACATACATACATACACACACACCCTCCCCCCATCACCACCACCACCACAGACAGCGATTGAAAAGAGCCATAAAGTCACCTTAGAATCCTTCTGTTGTCCAGACGAGCCCCTTCCTTTCCTCCTCTCCGATAGTTCTACCTCTCCTCTCCTAGTCTGCAATGTCAGTTCCCTCCACTGAGCCTGAGCCCCTCCATTTCCGCCCCAGCTCTGCGTTTCTGGCACTGAGCAACACAGGCGACTGACTGCGTTCCTGTAGTCTCCTCTCTCTCTCTCTCTCTCTCTCTCTCTCTCTCTCTCTCTCTGCTCTCAGCTCTCTCTCTCTCATTAGGGTTGTGTGTTCCACAGCTCAGCCAGTCAGCCTGCCTGGCCCACCAACAGGAGTCCCAGTCTTCTCCAGGGTCCTAGTGCTAGTGTTGTTCTCTGAATGAATGCCATTGTCTCTGAACAGAGCTCTTCCTCCCTCAGAGCGTCAGCAGGTTACCAGGGCAACGAGGGCCTGCCGAGAGGGAGCTGATCAGATCATGCTGTTCAGAGGCTCCAGTAGGCTAGACTGACGAGCTGACTGACTGACTGACTGGACTGACTGACTGACTGACTGACTGGCTGACTGGCTGACCTGACCGGCTGACTGAAGGACTTCCTCAACACAGGAAACACTCAACTAAAGAAAGAGGCATTGAGCCTTTGTCATTTATACATTCTTAATTCAAGTTACTATATATATATATATATACACAGTACCAGTCAAAAGTTTGGACACACCTACTCATTCAAGGGTTTTTCTGTATTTCTTCCTATTTTCTACATTGTAGAATAATAGCGAAGACATCAAAACTATGAAATAACATATGGAATCATGTAGTAACCAAAAAAAGTGTTAAACAAATCAAAATATATTTAAATTGAACATTCCTCAAAACCACCCTTTGCCTTAATGACAGCTTTCCACGCTCCTGGCATTCTCTCAACCAGCATCACGAGGTCGTCAATTGGAATGCAATTCATTCAACAGGTGTGCCTTGTTAAAAGTAAATTTGTGGAAATTCTTTCCTTCTTAATCGGTTTGAGCCAATCACTTGTGTTGTGACAAGGTAGGGTTGGTAAACAGAAGATGCCCGATTTGGTAAATAACCGAATCCATATTATGGCAAGAACAGTTCAGATAAGCTTAGAGAAACGACATTCCATCATCACTTTAAGACATGAAGGTCAGTCAATCCAGGAAAATGTTTCTTCAAGTGCAGTCGCAAAAACCATCAAGCGCTATGATGAAACTGGCTCTCATGAGGACTGCCACAGGAAAGGAAGACCCAGAGTTACCTCTGCTGCCGAGGATAACTTCATTAGACTTACCAGCCTCAGAAATTGCCGCCCAAATAATTGCTTCACAGAGTTCAAGTAACAGACACATCTCAACATCAACTGTTCAGAGGAGACTGTGTGAATCAGGTCTTCATGGTCGAATTGCTGCAAAGAAACCACTACTAAAGGACACCAATAAGAGCAAGAGACTTGCTTGGGCTAAGAAACTCAAGCAATGGACATTATACCGGTGGAAATCTGTCCTTTGGTCTGATGAGTCCAAATTTCAGATTTTTGGTTCCAACCACTGTGTCTTTGTGAGCCGCTGAGTAGGTGAATGGATGATCTCCGCATGTGTAGTTTCCACCGTGAAGCATGGATGAGGAGGTGGGATGGTGTGGGGGTGCTTTGCTGGTGACATTATCAGTGATTTATTTAGAATTCAAGGCACACTTAACCAGCATGGCTACCACAGCATTCTGCAGCGATACGCCATCCCATTTGGTTTGCGCTTAGTGGGACTGTAAAATTGTTTTCAACAGGATAATGACCCAATACACCTCCAGGATGTGTAAGGGCTATTTGACCAAGAAGGAGAGTGATGGAGTGCGTCATCAGATGACCAACATGAGAATCAACCGGCCTCAAGCCAATTGAGATTATTATTATATATTTTTTATTTAACCTTTATTTAACTAGGCAAGTAATTTAAGAACAAATTCTTATTTACAATGACGGCCTACACCGGCCAAACCCTAACCCAGACGAAGCTGGGCCAATTGTGCGCCACCCTATGGGACTCCCAATCATGGCCGTCTTCGCTATTATTCAACAACGTAGAAAATTATACAAATAAAGAGAAACCCTTGAATGAGTAGGTGTGTCCAAACTTGACTGGTACTTTATAATTTAGTTGATGTCTAGTCTATCATAATAAATTGTTTAACATAAAATAATACTTGTATTTATATATATACATATACATTTATTTTCCGGACTCTTGACATTGCTCCCTCTGTTATTTCTTATTTTCTCTCTTTTTATTTTTGGGGATTTGCGTGTATTGTTTTGTATTGCTAGGTATTACTGCACTGTTGGAGCAAGGCACATAAGCATGGAAGGCTTATACACGCAAATCCCAAGAAAAAAAAGAAAGGATTCACACGTATTTTGCGATAACATCTACAAGATATTTGTGTACGCGACCAATAACATTGGATTTGATTTGTATGTGTGAAATGTAACACCATATATTGTCAGCAAACGGTTTAAATACACTCAACACTATATAGCACATACTTTCTGACATACACATGAATCACAAGATAGTGACATTGTAATCTAGGCTAGGAATAAGCTCAAATGTATATTTTTGGGCAACCCTTTACATTTAGTCTCCCTTATACCTGTGTAATTACTGTGGTAACAACACTATACTAATAAATGTGGACTTACATTTCAATTCAATTCAAAGGGGGCTTTATTGGCATGGGAAACATGTTTCATAACCAAAGCAAGAGAAATAAACAAGAAACAAAAGTGAGAAGAAACAAGAAACAGCACAAAACATTTTTTTTGTGTTAATTTACAGTGACACTTCGAACACACCGACAGCGTCACTGCATTTTGGGACAGAAGAATTACATTCATTTCCAATGAAACGCTGCGTTTGCCTTGCAGAATTGCGTTGCAGAGGCAGTTGCAGTGCGTTCGGTATGGTGCTCATCAAAGAAATGCATATGCCTCAAACTGTACATATTCCGATCCGTACAATTTTGCGGTCATTGTGTTTGAAGCGTAAACATTGCATTCATAAAGGTTTCAAAAGGATAAAGACGTTTAAATGTTATATTACCAGCTACAGTGTTTTTAAACAGATAAATATTGGTTGTATTCTCTCTCTCCCTCTCCCACCTATCTCTCTCTCTCTGGCACCCTCTCTCCCCCCTCACTCTCTCTCAATTGAATTGAAGGGGCTTTATTGGCATGGGAAACATATGTTGACATTAACAAAGCAAGTGAAGTAGATAGTAAACAGAAGGGAAATTAACAATAAAAGGTTAACAGTAAACAGTCACAACAGAATAAAGACATTTCAAATGTCATATTATGTCCATATAGTGTCTTTCTCTGATTAGAAGGCAGTGTGTTTTTGTGCAGACCCAGAGGGCTGTGTTACGTCCTAGTGACAGTCAGGATCTTATACATGTCTGCAGAGTTTACTGCTGTTTTATCTGCTCTAGGAGCCAAACAAATCTCTCTCTCTCTCTCTCTCTCTCTCTCTCTCTCTCTCTCTCCTCCACCACCTCATCCTCCTTCTTCTTCTCTATCCCCTGCTCCTCCACCTCCTTTCCTTCCTCCCCCTGTTCATCAGCAAATGGAGGTGCATGCTGACAGAGCAGAAGAGGGATGGAGAAAGGAGGCTGAGTGTGTGATGTAACTGGATAGTGGTAGCCATGTCTAACTGGTACAGTATGCTCAGTAGGTAATATATGGGGAGAAGAGTGCTGGTCCTCACATACACTACTGTACCAGTATACACACACTACTGTACCAGAATACACACACTACTCTACCAGTATACATACAATACTGTACCAGTATACATACACTACTGTACCAGTATACACACACTACTGTACCAGTATACACACACTACTCTACCAGTATACACACACTACTGTACCAGTATACATACACTACTGTACCAATATACACACACTACTGTACCAGTATACATACACTACTGTACCAGTATACATACACTACTGTACCAGTATACACACACTACTGTACCAGTTTACATACACTACTGTACCAGTATACATACACTACTGTACCAGTATACACACACTACTGTACCAATATACACACACTACTGTACCAGTATACACACACTACTGTACCAGTATACACACACTACTGTACCAGTATACACACACTACTGTACCAATATACATACACTACTGTACCAATATACATACACTACTGTACCAATATACACACACTACTGTACCAATATACACACACTACTGTACCAGTATACACACACTACTGTACCAATATACACACACTACTGTACCAGTATACACACACTACTGTACCAGTTTACATACACTACTGTACCAGTATACATACACTACTGTACCAGTATACACACACTACTGTACCAGTTTACATACACTACTGTACCAGTATACATACACTACTGTACCAGTATACACACACTACTGTACCAATATACACACACTACTGTACCAGTATACACACACTACTGTACCAGTATACACACACTACTGTACCAGTATACACACACTACTGTACCAATATACATACACTACTGTACCAATATACACACACTACTGTACCAGTTTACATACACTACTGTACCAGTATACACACACTACTGTACCAGTATACACACACTACTGTACCAGTATACACACACTACTGTACCAGTTTACATACACTACTGTACCAGTATACACACACTACTGTACCAGTATACACACACTACTGTACCAGTATACACACACTACTGTACCAGTATACACACACTACTGTACCAGTATACACACACTACTGTACCAGTATACACACACTACTGTACCAGTATACACACACTACTGTACCAGTTTACATACACTACTGTACCAGTATACACACACTACTGTACCAGTATACACACACTACTGTACCAGTATACACACACTACTGTACCAGTATACACACACTACTGTACCAGTATAAATACACTACTGTACCAGTATACACACACTACTGTACCAGTATACACACACTACTGTACCAGTATACACACACTACTGTACCAATATACATACACTACTGTACCAGTATACATACACTACTGTACCAGTATACATACACTACTGTACCAATATACATACACTACTGTACCAGTATACACACACTACTGTACCAGTATACACACACTACTGTACCAGTATACATACACTACTGTACCAATATACACACACTATTGTACCAGTATACACACACTACTGTACCAGTATACACACACTACTGTACCAGTATACATACACTACTGTACCAGTATACACACACTACTGTACCAATATACATACACTACTGTACCAGTATACACACACTACTGTACCAGTATACACACACTACTGTACCAGTATACATACACTACTGTACCAGTATACACACACTACTGTACCAGTATACACACACTACTGTACCAGTATACATACACTACTGTACCAGTATACACACACTACTGTACCAGTATACACACACTACTGTACCAATATACACACACTACTGTACCAGTATACATACACTACTGTACCAGTATACACACACTACTGTACCAGTATACACACACTACTGTACCAGTATACACACACTACTGTACCAATATACATACACTATTGTACCAGTATACATACACTACTGTACCAGTATACATACACTACTGTACCAATATACACACACTACTGTACCAGTATACATACACTACTGTACCAGTATACATACACTACTGTACCAATATACATACACTACTGTACCAGTATACACACACTACTGTACCAGTATACACACACTACTGTACCAGTATACATACACTACTGTACCAATATACACACACTATTGTACCAGTATACACACACTACTGTACCAATATACATACACTACTGTACCAGTATACACACACTACTGTACCAGTATACACACACTACTGTACCAGTATACATACACTACTGTACCAGTATACATACACTACTGTACCAGTATACACACACTACTGTACCAGTATACATACACTACTGTACCAGTATACACACACTACTGTACCAGTATACACACACTACTGTACCAATATACATACACTACTGTACCAGTATACATACACTACTGTACCAATATACACACACTACTGTACCAGTATACACACACTACTGTACCAGTATACACACACTACTGTACCAATATACATACACTACTGTACCAGTATACATACACTACTGTACCAGTATACACACACTACTGTACCAATATACATACACTACTATACCAGTATACACACACTACTGTACCAGTATACACACACTACTGTACCAGTATACATACACTACTGTACCAATATACACACACTATTGTACCAGTATACACACACTACTGTACCAGTATACACACACTACTGTACCAATATACATACACTATTGTACCAGTATACATACACTACTGTACCAGTATACATACACTACTGTACCAATATACATACACTACTGTACCAGTATACACACACTACTGTACCAGTATACACACACTACTGTACCAGTATACATACACTACTGTACCAATTTACACACACTATTGTACCAGTATACATACACTACTGTACCAGTATACATACACTACTGTACCAATATACATACACTACTGTACCAGTATACACACACTACTGTACCAGTATACACACACTACTGTACCAGTATACATACACTACTGTACCAATTTACACACACTATTGTACCAGTATACACACACTACTGTACCAGTATACACACACTACTGTACCAATATACACACACTACTGTACCAGTATACACACTTTACTGTACCAATATACATACACTACTGTACCAATATACACACACTACTGTACCAGTATACATACACTACTGTACCAGTATACACACACTACTGTACCAATATACATACACTACTATACCAGTATACACACACTACTGTACCAGTATACACACACTACTGTACCAGTATACATACACTACTGTACCAATATACACACACTGTATTGTACCAGTATACACACACTACTGTACCAGTATACACACACTACTGTACCAATATACATACACTACTGTACCAGTATACATACACTACTGTACCAGTATACATACACTACTGTACCAATATACATACACTACTGTACCAGTATACACACACTACTGTACCAGTATACACACACTACTGTACCAGTATACATACACTACTGTACCAATATACACACACTATTGTACCAGTATACATACACTACTGTACCAGTATACATACACTACTGTACCAATATACATACACTACTGTACCAGTATACACACACTACTGTACCAGTATACACACACTACTGTACCAGTATACATACACTACTGTACCAATTTACACACACTATTGTACCAGTATACACACACTACTGTACCAGTATACACACACTACTGTACCAATATACACACACTACTGTACCAGTATACACACTTTACTGTACCAATATACATACACTACTGTACCAATATACATACACTACTGTACCAATATACACACACTACTGTACCAGTATACACACACTACTGTACCAGTATACACACACTACTGTACCAGTATACATACACTACTGTACCAGTATTCACACACTACTGTATACATACACTACTGTACCAGTATACATACACTACTGTACCAATATACATACACTACTGTACCAGTATACACACACTACTGTACCAGTATACATACACTACTGTACCAGTATACACACACTACTGTACCAGTATACATACACTACTGTACCAGTATACACACACTACTGTACCAGTATACACACACTACTGTACCAATATTCACACACTACTGTACCAGTATACACACACTACTGTACCAATATACATACACTACTGTACCAGTATACATACACTACTGTACCAGTATACACACACTACTGTACCAGTATACATACACTACTGTACCAGTATACATACACTACTGTACCAATATACATACACTACTGTACAAGTATACACACACTACTGTACCAGTATACACACACTACTGTACCAGTATACACACACTACTGTACCAGTATACACACACTACTGTACCAATATACATACACTACTGTACCAGTATACACACACTACTGTACCAGTATACATACACTACTGTACCAATATACACACACTACTGTACCAGTATACATACACTACTGTACCAATATACACACACTACTGTACCAGTATACACACACTACTGTACCAGTATACACACACTACTGTACCAGTATACACACACTACTGTACCAATATACACACACTACTGTACCAATATACACACACTACTGTACCAGTATACATACACTACTGTACCAGTATACATACACTACTGTACCAATATACACACACTACTGTACCAGTATACACACACTACTGTACCAGTATACACACACTACTGTACCAGTATACACACACTACTGTATAGTCAGTGTGTTATTCCTTGAAGGAGTCAAGTTGACACACACACACACACACACACACACACACACACACACAGGTCTGTGAGTTAGCCATCCATGATCCTTAACTCCTTAAATGGAGCTGCCACTCCGTCCAGCCTACCCATGAGCCTCGGCCAGAGGGGGCGGGCGAGCAATCAAATGTTTGACAGGAAACAGACGGCGGGCCAAGCTGTCAATCAAACAACAGACCATTTACTCATTTTCTCAGTGTTTTTTTTTTGTCTTCACTTTTTTTAAACACATACACACACAAGCACACACAGAAGTCTGGACGGCTACTGTTGAACCTCTAGAGTCTTCTTATTACAGCTTGACAGTAGGATGGATGAGTGGTGTTTAAATCATCCTCCACCTCCTAACCTGCAATTGGTGAAACATACATTCCTGGGAAATAGTCTGTTTCTCCCTGACTTCCCTGGCTGGAATGCTCCCCTCCCCCAAATTCAGAGCTGACTTCTGGGTATGGATCGATAGTAATCCCGGGCTGCAGGAGCTGTTTATTTTGGAAAGTGTGTGAGCCTGAGGCCCAGCGGGTGATAGAGTCCACTTCTCACACCCAGACACAGCTATAAACCTGTGGGCGAGCGCGCTGGCCACACGCAGACAAGTGTTCGCCAACACACAAACATGCATGCGCATGCACGTATACAAACACATGCACACTCAATTCATTTCAATTCAAAGGGCTTTATTGGCATTGGAAACAGATCTATACATTGCCACAGCAAGTGAAATAGCAAGTGAAGTAGATAATGATCAAAAGTTAAATAAACTGCCAAAAATAAACAGTAAACATTACACTTACAAATGTTCCAAAGGAATAGAGACATTTCTAATGTCATATTATGGCTATATACATATATGTATATGTATATATATATATATATACACACAGTGTTGTAACCATGTGCAAATAGTTCAAGTACATACTCTCTCTCCAGTCCTTGCCTGTCTGTGTGCCCAGGGCCAGAGAGAGACACACAGCAGGGTCTCTACTCTACTTGACACGACTGTGGGAAGCATTGGAGTCAACATGGTCCAGCATCCCTGTGGAACGCTTTCAACACCTTGTAGAGTCAATGCCTCGACGACTTAAAGCTTTCCTAATATTTTGTACACTCAGCATTCCACAGGGATGCGGGACCATGTTGACTTCATTGCTTCCCACAGTCGTGTCAAGTTGGCTGGATGTCCTTTGGGTGGTGGACCATTCTTGATAGACACGGGAAACTTGAGTATTAAAAACCCAGCAGCGTTGCAGTTCTTGACACACTCAAACCTGTGCGTCTGGCCCGCTCTACCATGCTCCATTCAAAGTCTCTCTTCTCAATTGTCTCAAGGCTTAAAAATCATTATTTAACCTGTCTCCTCCACTTCATCCACTCTGATTGAAGTGGATTTAAGTGACATTAATAAGGGATCATAGCTTTCATCTGGATTCACCTGGTCAGTCTATGTCATAGAAAGAGCAGGTGCTCCTAATGTTTTCTACACTCAGTGTATATATATATATATATATATTATATATTTATATATTTATATTTACCAGGATGTATAGTGCCCTGCCCTCTCCCAGTGTCGGTGACGTGGTGCTCAGGATAGAGTGTGAAGGGCAGTACACCTCCAGAGGAATAGAACACAGCCACTACATCTCTTTCTCTCTACTCTTGTCCCTCCCATTCCTCTCTTCCCTCCCTCTGTCCTCAATGACTCATCCCACCCAGTGAGATAGAAATGAAGAGAGAGAGAGAGGGGGGGAGAGAGAGCAGGAAAGAGAGAAAGCAAAAAGGAGAGGAAGAGAAACTGAATAATAATGATGTACTATGGAAAGACAAAGATGAAATCATATTCAATATTTCCTGTTTATTGCCGACCTTAACATTGAGATTCCATTTTCAGGAAGGTGAAAAAGCGATTCCTCCATTATCCTCTTGTTCTTTCCCTCTCTCTCTAATATAATATAATATATCCCATTTAGCAGACGCTTTTGTCCAAAGCTCCTACTTTTACATATGGGTGGCCCCAGCGGGAATCGAACCTTTTGCCCCATGCTCTACCGACTTTTTGCACAACATTTATTAGAATGACTCAAATGTATGAGATATTTCCACTTGGTTCAAACACACCGAAAGAATTTAGGTATTTATCATGATAGACATTATGAGCCATGCATACTCTCTTTTACCTAATGACCTTACCTAATCTCTGATCTGTAATCTCTTTGCCTCAACTCCCGTGTCTCATGGTGGTAGCAGAGCTACCCACAGAGAAGTACATCTCCTTTGGATCTTGGACATTGAACTCCACAGCAGGTAGCAGTGGAGGCCAGTCTAAACCAGGAGGAGAGGCCTTGGTGGGGGTTGAGTATTACAGAGTCCCTGGGTGTGTTCCTCCTGCCTGGAGGTCTTTACAGTATGTAGGTTTGTAAAGCTACCAGTAATTTACCAAAGTTACGAGAATCCTTCAGGAATTTTGGTAATTAACAGAAAATCTATTGCAATCTATCGTAACTTCTCTCATTTATATTTGAATATTATATCGGTGTCCATATTATCCATGAGTTTCTAGTGGACAGACCATATGGTACAAGAGAAAATATCCAAATGAATGAAAAAAAGCCTCCAATCAACAATGGCATTAAAACATTTACAACAAATAAATATTGACACAGTTAAAAAAATAAATGTGGGTGAAAAATATTATAAAGGATATTTCATGCTGAAACCATCAAATGAATCATTTTAATTTAATTTATTTAACCTTTATTTAACTAGGCACCAATGATATTCACTTAGTTGATGGTTTATATTTAGAAGAATACTTACAGCTTTGTCATCATTTTTTTATTTTAAAATCTTCTTTTTGAATTATTCAATACATTTTACATGTGATAAGGACATGCAGAGGATCAGAGATTAATACAGACACCTGTGAAAGTCTGAAGTACCCAAAAGGGCCACTCAATGTCCTGTGACAGATTACATAAAATCCTTGAAAGATACCAGCATTCTGGTAGTTAGTTTATTTGCAACTTTACCTGTAAGTCCTGCTCAGCGGATTTTATTAACACTTTTTTGTTTACTACCTGATTCCATATGTGTTATTTCATAGTTTTGATGTCTTCACTATTATTTTACAATGTAGAAAATAGTTGTACATTTTTTTTTCAAATACCTTTAATGAGCAGGTGAAAAAATATGCCTTGAAGAAGTATTTGCACATTTTCGGATTTTCTCTATTTGTGCACATTTTTGATACTGAATGTTATCAGATCTTCAACCAAAACCTAATATTAGATAAAGGAAACCTTAGTTTACAAATAACTACACAAATTGATACATATTTTATATATTTAATTAATAAAGTTATGCAACACCCAATTCCCCTGTGTGAAAAAGTAATTTCCCCATAACACTCACTAACTGGTTGTGCCACCTTGAGCTGCAATGACAGGAACCAAACACTTGCTGTAGTTGTTGATCAGTCTCTCACATCAATGTGGAGGAATTTGGGCCCATTCATGCATGTAGAACTGCTTTAACTCAGCAACATTTGTGGGTTTTCAAGCATGAACTGCTCATTTCAACTCCTGCCACAACATCTCAATTGGAATTAGCTCTGAACTTTGACTAGGCCTGAAATTCTCCTTTTCTGATACAGAGGAGAATTCATGGTTTCTTCTATTAAGGCAAGTCGTCCAAACCATCGCACTACCACCACCATGCTTGACCATTGGTATGAGGTTCTTACTGTGGAATGCAGTGTTTGGTTTTGATGTGAGCCATGACCAGCCCTTTTAAAGCATTTCCTGACTACAGATGTGAGTGCTATAGGGCAATAGTCATTTATACAGGTTACCTTGGCATTCTTGGGCACAGGGACTACAGTGGTCTGCTTGAAACATGTAGGTATTACAGACTGGGTCAGGGAGAGGTTGAAAATGTCAGTGAAGACACTTGCCGGCTGTTCAGTGCATGCTCTGAGTACGCGTCCTGGTAATCCGTCTCGCACTGCAGACTTGTGAATGCTGACCCGTTTAAAGGTCTTACCCATATCAGCTAATGGAGAGCATGATCACACAGTCATCCAGAACAGCTGGTGCCTTCATACATGGTTCAGTGTTGCTTGCCTTAAAGAGAGCATAGAAGGCATTTGGCTAGTCTGGTAAATTCACCTCACTGGGCAGGTCGCGGCTGGGCCTCCCTTTGTAATCCGTGATAAACTTGCCACATCCAATGAGAGTCATAGCCGGCGTAGTAGGATTGGTCTGGAGTTTTATCATCAGGTGACATGCTGGTAGAAATTAGGTAAGACGGATTTCGGCTTCCCTGCATTCAAATCACCGGCCACCAGGAGTGCCACCTCTGGATGAGCATTTCCTTGTTTTCTTATGGCCCTCTACAGCTCCTTGAGTGAGTTCTTAGTGCTAGCATCGATTTGTGGTAGTAAATAGACAGCTACGAAAAACATAGATGAAAACTCTCTTGGCAAATAGTATGGTCTACATCTTATCATGAGGTATTCGAACTCAGGCAAGCAGAACCTCCAGACATCCTTTGTATCAGAGATCATGCAGCAGCTGTTGTTAACAAAGAGTCTCAAATCTCCCCCTTGAGTTTACCCTAAGCTGCCGCTCTGTCTTGCAGATGCATAGAACAAACAGCTAGATGTATATTATCCATGTGGTTGTTCAGCCACGATTCCGAGAAACGTAAGATATTACAGTTCTTCAGGTCCCGTTGATAGGATAGTCTCAGCTCGTCCAGTTTGTTCTCCAGTGATTGTACGTTCGCCAATAGAACGGAGGGTAGAGGAGATTCATCTACTAGCTCATGTAATTTCATCAGGGTATATGGGCCTCTATTGCGTCGGCCTCTGTCTTTCTCTTCCGAGTCTCGGGGGTGTAAGGGCCTGGTCCGGGGTGAGCAGTATGTCCTGCGCCGTCCGACATGTTGAAGTAGAAATCTCAATCCAAATCGAGGTTAGCGATAGCTGTTTTGATGTCCAGAAGCACTTTCCGGTTACAGGAAAAGATGGAAGAACCATTATGTTAAAAAGAATACACACAAAATACAGAATTGGCCAGCAGCCGTAAAACGTCAGCTACCCATTCCAGCTTTCCATTCCAGCGCCATCTGTTTGATCGTAAGAGATTCATTATAAACTGTTATATGACATTGGATATACTTAATGCAGACATGCACCCTGACCTGCATGGGTGATTGACAGCATAGATCATTTTGTAGATTGTTCATTTATGCAGCTAGCTGGGCATTTCCTGTGACACTCTCTTGCTCTAGGAAACAAAATCAGTCACAACACCAAATGTAACTCTCCAGTTCAGTTCACAAACCATTACTTTGCACTGCTCATTGCTCATTTCAAACCAGTGTGATATAGCACTCACGCACGTCCACGCACACACACACACACACACACACACACACACACACACACACACACACACACACACACACACACACACACACACACACACACACACACACACACACACACACACATACTCATAGTCTTTCAAATCGCTGTCTGGACAGACAGACCAGACACACCACACACTCCACTGTAGGCCAGGGGCATCCAATTTGGAATAGCCCACACATATCCTGGACCTATAAAGTGGGTGAATGATTGGGCATCATTTGATGTGACAGGTCTCGCCACTCTGCTTTCGTGCCAAACTTCCTCCCTGGTGCATGGAATGGTGGAGCCGTGGCCTGTCTGATTACACAGTGGTGCAGCTCAGCTCAGCCCCAAAACCACTCATCATTACCTGTCACAGACCCAACCCTCAGTCCCCAAACCCCCTCCTAGACCCAACCCTCAGTTCCCAAATCCCCTCCTAGAACCAAACCTCAGTCCCCAAACCCCCTCCTAGACCCAAACCGCAGTTCCCAAATCCCCTCCTAGACCAAACCCTCAGTCCCCAAACCCCCTCCTAGACCCAACCCTCAGTCCCCAAACCCCCTCCTAGACCCAACCCTCAGTCCCCAAACCCCCTCCTAGACCCAACCCTCAGTCCCCAAACCCCCTCCTAGACCCAACCCTCAGTCCCCAAACCCCCTCCTAGACCCAACCTTCAGCCCCCAAACCCCCTCATCACCTATCAATCACATTCCCAGACCCACTCCCAGCCAGGCAAGCACCATAGGTCTATTCCACAACCATCCCTGCCTATTCCATAAATACTCATAAAACATGCAGCCAAAAAACCATGGCGGGTGCGATTGCCTTTCGGCGACAGATGCACAAAAGCTCTTTCTCTTTCAAGAGACCATAGGAAAGCATGACCCACTTACATCGAACAATTTGGAATGCTCCTCTCGTGTGTGTGTGTGTGTGTGCAATACGGCCTCCCATCGCCCTGGGACAAACAAACAAAATCAATGAGCTAGAGGAGAACAGACAGACAGACAGACAGACAGACAGACAGACAGACAGACAGACAGACAGACAGCATGATTTGATGGCTGCCTCACTCAGTAGAGTTTTAGACGTGTATGTGCTTAAGTATGTGTGTGTGTGTACTTTCTTGTGTGATGATGCAGTTTGCATGTATATCTCCATGTGCTTATAATTATGGTGTGTGTTTTAAGTGTGTGTGCGCCTGTGTGCATGAGTGTACATGTGCAAGCTCTGTTTATCTACGTCTGTGTGCGTCTATGTGTGTGTATGCTCGTACATGAGTGTGTGTGTCTGCCGACCTGCGTGCACACGTGCGTGTGTTTGCCATTCTGCTCGTGCGCAAGTGTGTTATATGAGTATGTTTACATGTGTGTTTGTGCCTGTGTGTGTGTGTGTGTGTGTGTGTGTGTGTGTGTGTGTGTGTGTGTGTGTGTGTGCCTGTGTGTCTGTGTCTATGTCTGTGTCTGTGTGTGTGTGTGTGTGTGTGCGTGTAGCCTGCAGCCAGACAATCTGGGCTTGCCATCTAATTGGCCCAGTTGATGTCATGTCATCAGCTCCGCTGTTTGTTTGTTTATTTGTTTGGTTGTTTACCCTTCATCTCCATCTTTTAGGAAGAACACTCAGCTGTCATCAGTTGCCATGCGTCGTTAGTGTGTGATTAATGATGAACTGACCAGTGAACGAGAAGACATGAGTAACATAAATATAACATGGGATAGCTGTAATAACTGGTTTATATATCCTGGCTATTAACGCCAATGTAAACCCAACACAAGCTAATAGTACATACCGGCATGTCTTAGTTCCTGCTGGATGTGATTGCAGTGGTTGAGCCTAATGCAATGTATCACCTAACACCATTTCCCCATAACAGATATGTTTAACATGCCACACACGCAGACATTGGGCCAGACATGCCATTTGAGCAGAGATATCACTGTCCAGCTCGCCATAAAACCCACGGGCGGTGATTGTTTCAAATACTTCAGCTGGGTGTGATTTTGTTTGCCGGACACAATGGAACCAATTGAATAGTTTACAGGACTTTTACGTCATCCACTTGCCCTGATTTCAACTACAGAGCCGTGACGCTAACTATATCGTCAGACTGAAACGCACACAGGACCGTGCAATACAGAACCCCATTGAGAGACGCTAAAAGAACATCAGCCCGTTGAGAAGACTGGTTTCTCACTAAAAGAATCTTTCAGATGGACTATGTGAGTTTGTGTGTGTGTGCGCGCTTTGTGTCTATAAGTGAGGCCCATTGAGTGAGAGAGGTTGACCTCTGAGGCACAGAGAGGGCTGTAGATCCCTGTAACCTTTGTGGGTCTGGCTGGTTCTATTGTGTCTTCATAACAGGGGCGTGGAACAGTGGAACAGGGGATCAGGAACATGCAAAGGAGGGAGAACAGATAGATGAAGGGAGCGAGACATTGAGATAGAGCAGAGAAATGGAGAGAAATGTGGAAAGAGAGAGGGAGAGATGATAAAAGAAGCCCTTGGCTAATGAGTCATGTCCTGTGTGTTTTAATCTGGAATGGTCATCACATCCGGGTACATTAACAGTGAGAGAGAGAGAGGAGAAGAGGTGGGTTGGGATAAGTAGAGGGAAGGGGTCGAGAGAAGAAATTGAGAGGTCTAGAGAGAGAGTGGTAGAGCGAGAGAGAGAGAGAGAGTGGAGTGGTGGGAGGGTAGCTGAGTGGTGGGAGAGAGTGGTGGGAGGGTAGCTGGAGAGGGAGAGAGAGAGTGAGGGGAAGTGAGAGAGAGAGAGCTCAACGTGATTCCTGATAATTATAGGGGATAGGGTGCCGATAGAGACACGCTCATCAATTACTGAGCCCAAGGCCATTCTCAGAAAAGCAATATGAAATTCAGCGCTACTCAGTGAAGGTATGGATTGTATGGACTCTACCACTGACTGCTGGTATTGGGTGATATGCATTTTTGACTGTGTGTGTGTGTGTGTGTGTGTGTGTGTGTGTGTGTGTGTGTGTGTGTGTGTGTGTGTGTGTGTGTGTGTGTGTGTGTGTGTGTGTGTGTGTGTGTGTGTGAGTGTGAGTGTGAGTGTGTGTGTGTGTGTGAGTGAGTGTGTGTGTGTGAGTGTGAGTGTGTGAGTGTGAGTGTGTGTGTGTGTGTGTGTGTGTGTGTGTACGTGTTTAACTAGAATAGTACACAAACAAAAATTGGACCAATTTGACCAACATTTTGTTAGTCTCCACGAGGTCAAATGCTATTTCTAGGGGTTTCAGGGTTAAGGTTAGAATTAGTGTTAGGGTTAGAATTACGTTAAGGGTTAGGGTTAGTTTTAGGGTGAGGGTTAGGAACTAGGGTCAAATCAAATCAAATTGTATTAGTCACATACACATGGTTAGCAGATGTTAATTAATGCGAGTTTAGCAAAATGCTTGTGATTCTAGTTCCGACAGTGCAGTAGTATCTAGCAAGTAATCTAACAATTCCCCAACAACTACCTAATACACACAAATCTAAAGGGATGCAATAAGAATATGTACATATAAATATAAGGATGAAAGATGGCCGAGTGGCATAGGCAAGATGCAATAGATATAAGATATATAAAGTTGTGGCCAAAAAGTTTTGAGAATGACGCAAATCTAAATTTTCAAAGTTTGCTGCTTCAGTGACGTTAGATATTTTTGTCAGATGTTACTATGGAATACTGAAGTATAATTACAAGCATTTCATAAGTGTCAAAGGCTTTTATTGACAATTACATGAAGTTGATGCAAAGAGGCAATTTTTGCCTGCCTCACTAACGACGCCTTTTGCCTATTCCCTGCCTGTACTTTAGCCTATCGGATTTCCTGTTATCAACCTATTGCTTCATCTCCCGGACGACATTAATAGCCTTTTCCCTGCCTGTACTGTTGCCTTGTTGGACCCCCTGTGTATGACCTTCTCCTGTGGTCCTTTACAATAAACACCTGCTGCGCCCTATGCTTGGAACTAGCTCTCTGTCGCTCATAGTGTTCATTACCACATCGGGTGCTGTAGGTGTCCTGGAGGGCAGGTAGTTTGCCCCCGGTGATGCGTTGCGCAGACCGCACCACCCTCTGGAGAGCCTTATGGTTGTGGGCGGTGCAGTTTCCGTACCAGGCAGTGATACATCTCGGCAGGATGCTCCCAATTGTGAATCTGTAAACGTTTGTCAGGGTTTTAGGTGACAAGACAAATCTCTTCAGCCTCCTGAGGTTGAAGAGGCGCTGTTGCGCCTTCACCAACTGTCTGTGTGAGTGGACCATTTCAGTTTAGTTTGGGGTTAGGGTTAGGGTTAGGTTAGGGTTAGGGTTAGGGTAAGAGTACAGGATAGAGTTAAGTTCAGAGTTAGGGGTTAGGGAAAATAGGATTTTAAATGGGACTGAATTGTGTGTCCCCACAAGGTTAGCTGTACAAGACTGTGTGTGCGTGTGTGTGCATGCTTGCGGTACTTCCATGCGATGAGGGATGGACATTGGAAGGGCAGCTAGGTCTGACTGAAAGAGACAGATCAGTCAAAGCGAGCCGAGCGCTGATACATAAGCTGCATCTTCCCCAGAGAGGCCGACAGCCCTTTGATGTTAATGTGAACAAATAAAAGGAACCCACAATGAATGGAGATGATCTGTGGAGGTTCTCCCTGGAATAGTGTCTACAGTTAGGGAGAGAGAAAGAGACAGACAATCCTATTCTATTCAATGCACTGTGAATCTGTCGGTGGTGCACTTCCAAAATCTGTTCTTGTACAACGGCCATACTCTGCAAAGGACATTGGGTATTTATTTGCATTCAATATCATCTCAAAGTTAGAACGAACTAATAACTTTGGCACAGAAGTTCATAGCATTTGGAGTGGAAACTTTTCCAACAATGCCAAGCATTTGCCAAACATTTGCCAGGCACTTACCAACCATGCAGGGTTCCCAGAAGGTACATTGCCTGTTCAAATTCTCACTAATGGTCGCCCTTCCACAGGAGCAAAAAGGTCTAACCAAGCAGACATAGAATAAATGAATTCAATGATATACATGTAAATGATTCCAATGGAAGGTTTGAATGCTGGCACAGAACAACTGGACTGCGATAACCTTCCTAGCTAGTTCACATCAAGACACGACTGGTACAGGCTTTCCAGGCCGTCAAAACAGCACAGAGTTTCCTAGCATGGCTTTGTAGCGAAACTACACAGAGCTATGCTACAAAGATGTTGATGAAGGGAACATTTAAGGGACTCTGAACTTGTTTGTACAAGTTGACACGTTACTCATCCTTTGTACTGGGAAAATCTGGGTCATGCAACAGAAGGGAAGGCTGGATGGTGTTATGGTTGTAATACCTGGCAGAGAGAGAAAGAGAGAGAGAGAGAGAGAGAGAGAGAGAGAGAGAGAGAGAGAGAGGCGAGACCTTTATGTAATGCTGACTCAATAGAAAAATTTTTTTATTCTTTCCGTTCAGAAAGCGATGGCATTAAAGTGTGGTCACAAAACATATCATAAGAGGATAAATCCATTTGAATTGAATCCCTTTTTGACAGTACCCCTTTTGATTTGAATAAAACTTTCCAGACATATTTGCTTATTGAAGAAGTGGTCAGAAAGTTACTTTTAGGACCTGAATGCCAAAACATTCAAGAGATAAAGGTGCACAGAGTTTTGCATACCCCACCATCTCACAAGATCCATGTCCTTCTCAATGAAAAAGATAAATGGTATGGATTGATATCATTTAAAAGCGTGCAAAAACTTTTTTCAAACTATTTTCGAATAAAAATGTAAAAATACATTCCAATTGTCATTTTTTTTGTTGCCTTAACGTCAATTATCTAAAACCACGTACACTTTTTTGTTCTTATTATTTGAATATGTTGTAGCTTTGACCTTATTTTACATCCTCTAAGGTTTTTGTGCTGTGCACGCCATTGGTTGAGACACAACATGCTCTTGAATAAAGGGTGGGTGTCATATTTCAGCTAATAAAATGTATCAAAATGGGAATAAAATGTTAATTTTTACTTTCAAATGGTACTACAAAGATGGTTGGAGGTCCACACATCAGATAATGTTGACTTGAATGGGAATGTATGTTGTTTTAAATGATACTGTCAATCCTCCATAGTAAACCTTCTGACATCATAGAACCATACAGTACCAGTCAAAAGTTTGGACACACCTACTCATTCAATGGTTTTTCTTTATTTTTACTATTTTCTACATTGTAGAATAATGGTGAAGACATCAAAACTATGAAATAACAGACAGACATGGAATCATGTAGTAACCAAAAAAGTGATAAACAAATCAAAATATATTTTATATTTGAGATTCTTCAAAGTAGACACCCTTTTCCTTGATGACAGAATTGCACACTCTTGGCATTCTCTCAACCAGCTTCATGCAGTATTCACCTGGAATGCATTTCAATTAACAGGTGTGTCTTGTTAAAAGATAATTTGTGGAATTTATTTTCTTCTTAATGTGTTTGAGTCAATCAGTTGTGTTGTGACAAGGTAGGGTTTGTATACAGACGCCCTATTTGGTAAAAGATCAAGTCCATATTATGGCAAGAACAGCTCAAATGACCAAAGAGAAATGACAGTCCATCATTACTTTAAGACATGAAGGTCAGTCAATACGGAACATTTGAAGAACTTTGAAACTTAAAGTGCAGTCACAAAAACCATCAAGCGCTATGATGAAACTGTCTCTCATGAGGACCGCCACAGGAACGGAAGGCCCAGAGTCACCTCTGCTGCAGAGGATAAGTTCATTAGAGGTAACTGCCCTTCAGAGTGCTGCCCAAATAAATGCTTCACAGAGTTCAAGTAACAGACACATCTCGACATGGTTTAATTGCTGTTCAAAGTCATGCTCCGATACACAACCCAACCAAGCCGCACTGCTTCTTAACATAGTTCGCATCCATCCCGGAAGCCAGCCGCACCAATGTGTCGGAGGAAACACCGTGCACCTGGCAACCTTGGTTAGCGAGCACTGCACCTGGCCCGCCACAGGAGTCGCTGGTGCCCGATGAGACAAGGATATCCCTACCGGCCAACCCCTCCCTAACCCGGACGACGCTAGGCCAATTGTGCGTCGCCCCACGGACCTCCCGGGCGCGGCCGGTTACGACAGAGCCTGGGCGCGAACCTCGTACAGCACCCTTAACCACCGCGCCACCCGGGAGGCCCTGCTGGTGACACTTAACCAGCATGGCTACCACAGCATTCTGCAGCGATACGCCATCCCATCTGGGTTGCGCTTAGTGGGACTATCATTTGTTTTTCAACAGGAAAATGACCCAACACACCTCCAGGCTGTGTAAGGGCTATTTGACCAAGAAGGAGAGTGATGGAGTGTTGCATCAGATGACCTGGCCTCCACAGTCACCCGACCTAAACCCAATTGAGATGAGTTGGACCGCAAAGTGAAGGACTCTTTCAAGACTGTTGGAAAAGCATTCCAGGTTAAGCTCGTTGGGAGAATTCCAAGGGTGTGCATCAAGGCAAAGGGTGGCTACTTTGAAGAATCTAAATTATTTTTTTTTTTTTTTTTACTAGGCAAGTCAGTTAAGAACAAATTCTTATTTTCAATGACGGCCTAGGAACAGTGGGTCAGATTTCATTTTTTTTAACGGTAAAAGCAAACCATGCAATAATCTGAGAACGGCACTCAGAAAAAAAATGATCCGCCATGTTGGAGTCAACAGAAAACTAGAAATAACATTATAAATATTCCCTTACCTTTGATGATCTTCATCAAAATGCACTCCCAGGAATCCTAGTTCCACAATACATTTTTGATTTGTTCGATAATGTCCATTATTTATGTCCAAGCACCTACTTTTGCTAGGGCATTTAGTACACAAATCCAAACGCTTGTGCAGGTCCATCCGAACATCGGACGAAAACATCAAAAAGTTATATTACAGGTCGTTGAAACATTTCAAACTAAGTATAGAATCAATCTTTAGGATGTTTTGATCATAAATCTTCAATAACGTTCCAACCGGAGAATTCCATTGTCTTTAGAAATGCCATGGAAAGCAGGTCGCTATCATGTGAAATGCGCGGGACCAGGACCTGGCTCTCTGCCAGACCACTGACTCAAAGAGCTCTCATCCGGCCCTACATCACAGTAGAAGCCTCATTCAAGTTTCTAAAGACGGTTGACATCTAGTGGAAGCCTTAGGAAGTGCAACATAACAAATATCCCTGTGTATTCAATAGGGGCTGGGTTGAAAATTGACCAACCTCAGATTTCCCATTTCCTGTTTGAATTTCTTCTCGGGTTTTTGCCTGCCATATTTTGTATTTTTTTACCTTTATTTTACTAGGCAAGTCAGTTAAGAACAAATTCTTATTTTCAATGAGAGCCTAGGAACAGTGGGTTAACTGCCTGTTCAGGGGCAGAACAACAGATTTTATACCTTGTCAGCTCGGGGATTTGAGCTTGCAACCTTTCGGTTACTAGTGCAACGCTCTAACCACTAGGCTACCCTGCCGCCCCAATTTATGAGTTCTGTTATACTCACAGACATCATTCAATCAGTTTTAGAAACTTCAGAGTGTTTTCTTTCCAATACTAATAATAAAATGCGTATATTAGCAACTGGGACTGAGGAGCAGGCCGTTTACTCTGGGCACCTTTCATCCAAGCTACTCAATACTGCCCCTGCAGCCATAAGAAGTAACATGTTTTTAGATAATTAACGTTAAATTGGAGGGTGAGAGAGAGGTTTAAAAATGACACATTTTTAAAAAATATGTTTTTCAGAATTAATAAAATACCTTGAAAACACTGTTTGTAATCTTTGAAATATAATCAAACTCAACCATTTATATTTTGCAGTGATGAAGACATGGATGTCTCGTGATATGATTTATGTCGATATTTGTCTATAAAAATACAACTACTTTTGCTTTCCTCACTCCCTTTAAAATGATACTCTAAAAAGCATCCCTCCTCAACCTAGCAGTGTTCTCTGACATAAAATCTCTGGTCCCATTAACTCACAGAGAAAGAAAGTGACACATTGTGTCGAGAATGTTTTTTTGCACAAATAGCAGGCTAACTCCATGCTAGCCCTAAGTCTTCATGAGTTTTGATAGGATCCGGGGTGTTAGCATAGCGCGACATCCCATGGGAGTTGATGAGCCGTTTGTTAGCATAGTGCTAGCTCCCAGACTGGTAATGAGTTTGGAGGAACCATATCTGCTGAGGGGAAGCCATGTTTAATGACCATCCGAGATACTAATAAAGCATAAAATGACACCAGGACATACAACAGGGAGACTGACCACTGTGTGTGCGTGTGTCCCTTCTTTAAGTCTGTCTACCTTTGAATCTCTCCCTCGCTCCCTCTATCTCTCTCCTTCTATCTCTCTCCTTCTATCTCTCTCCCTCTCTCTCTGCCTCTCTCTCTCTCTCTCTGCCTCTCTCTCTCCTTCTATCTCTCTCCATCTCTCTCCATCTCTCTCTGCCTCTCTCTCTGCCTCTCTCTCCCTCTCTCTCTGCCTCTCTCTCTGCCTCTCTCTCTGCCTCTCTCTCTGCTTCTCTCTCCCTCTCTCTCTGCCTCTCTCTCTGCCTCTCTCTCTGCCTCTCTCTCTCCTTCTATCTCTCTCCCTCCATCCCTCTTTTCCTCTCTCTAACTTTAACTGACGTTTCCCTCTATAGCCTGTATTCTGGTAGTTTGCTGTAGAACACAGTTCTTGACCGTGGTGTTGCTTTATTCATGAAGTTCAATAAGGAGCCCTTTGAAGTTGATGAATTATTAAACACAACACTTTTTGAATCATCTTTCACTTTGGTAAATACTTCCTGTAGTCAGTCGCCATGGTAATAAACTAAGTAGTTAGTGCCTAATGATGTCTTGAAGGATGGAAGAGTATGAGGGGGATACAGTCGGCCAGGTCCTTCAGTCTCATACTAAATACATTACTATGGAAGAAGACACAGTTGGCTATCAGACCTGGGTTTAAATACTTTAATTGTTTGCTTTGATCTCCCTGGATTGCCATATGGGAGTTGTTTGCAGTTTTTTGACTCTTCTATTCCATCAAGAACAATAGTACTTAAAACCAGTGTGTGAACAAATGATAATAGATGACATTACTCATTAGTGATGACCAGCTGTATTCTCCCTAATATAATTACAGTATCTCTTTCTCTCAATTTTCCATTTCAATTTGCTTAATTGGCATGACGTAACAATGTACACTACCGTTCAAAAGTTTGGGGTCACTTAGAAATGTCCTTGTTTTTGAAAGAAAAGCACATTTTTTTGCTCATTAAAATAACATCAAATTGATCAGAAATACAGTGTAGACATTGTTAATGTGGTAAATGACTATTGTAGGTGGAAACGGCAGATTTTTAAAGGAATATCTACATAGGCGTAGGGAGGCCCATTATCAGCAACCATCACTCCTGTATTCCAATGGCACATTGTGTTAGCGAATCCAAGTTTTACAATTTTAAAAGGCTAATTGATCATTAGACAACCCTTTTTGCAATTAAGTTAGCACAGCTGAACACTGTTGTCCTGATTAAAGAAGCAATAAAACGGGCTTAACTTTGGACTAGTTGAGTGTCTGGAGCATCAACATTTGTGGATTTGATTACAGTCTCAAAATGGCCAGAAACAACGACCTTTCTTCTGAAACTAGTCAGTCTATATTGTCTTTACTGAGAAATGAAGGCTATTCCATGTGAGAAATTGCCAAGAAATTGAAGATCTCGTACAACGCTGTGTACTACTCCATTCACAGAACAGCGCAAACTTTTTCTAACCAGAATAGAAAGAGTGGGAGGCCCTGGTGCAAAACAGAGCAAGAGAACAAGTACATTAGACTGTCTAGTTTGAGAAACAGATGCCTCACAAGTCCTCAACTGACAGCTTAGTACCCGCAACACACCAGTCTCAACGTCAACAGTGAAGAGGCAACTCTGGGATGCTGGCATTCTAGGCAGTTGCAAAGTAAAAGCCATATCTCAGACTGGCCAATAAAAATAAAAGATTAAGATGGGCAAAACACAGACACTGGACAGAGGAAGATTGGAAAAAAGTGTTATGGACAGAGAAATCTAAGTTTGAGGTGTTCGGATCACAAAGAAGAACATTCGTGAGACGCAGAAACAATGAAAAGATGCTGGAGGAGTGCTTGAAGCCATCTGTCAAGCATGGTGGAGGCAATGTGATGGTCTGGGAGTGCTTTGGTGGTGGTAAAGTGGGAGATTTGAACAGGGTAAAAGGGATTGTAAGAATTGCCCATCAAGCCAATCCAACTTGTGGGAGGTTTTCCAGAAATCTTTCAAATACTTTTAGTGTTTGCTTTGATCTCCCCGGATTTCCATATGGGAGGGGTTTGCAGTTTTTTGACTCTTCTATTAGTCCATTGCACCAGGCAAGCTCAATCAAGAACAATAGTACTTAAAACCAATGTGTGAACAAATGATACTAGATGACATTACTCATTAGTGACGACCGGCTGTATTCTGCCTAATAGAATATACCCCGGCTTTTCCTATATGATAACTGGCACCAGCATCAATGAGACCTCAGCTTATCTCATCTAGTCCTTCAAATGATCACCAAATGATTCTGCAACGCCCTCTATGCATATGGATGTGAAGACTGTAGCATGTGGTGTGTTGGCTCTCTCACACATACATCCATGCATGCACAGACATGCATCTTACACACGCATTCACATATTACGTTCACACACACACACACACACACACACACACACACACACACACACACACACACACACACACACACACACACACACACACACACACACACACACACACACACACACACACACACACACACACACACTCTCCATTTCACTCTCCCTTCAACTCAGTGTCAGGGTACGTCAGTATATCGTAGTGTGAAGCCACCAGAGCGATAGAGACAGAGAAACAGAGACACAGAGACAAGAGAGAGAGAGAGAGAGAGAGAGAGAGAGAGACAGAGAGAGAGAGAGAGAGAGAGAGAGAGAGAGAGAGAGAGAGAGACTGGGTGAAATACCACAATGTCCCATCACAGCAGCAAGATTTGTGACCTGTTGCCACAAGAAAAGGTCAACCAGTGAAGAACAAACACCATTGTAAATACAACCCATATTTATGCTTATGTATTTTCCCTTTTGTACTTTAACCATTTGTACATTGTTACAACACTGTATATAAACATTATATGACATTTGTAATGTCTGTATTCTTTTGGAATTTCTGTAAGTGTAATGTTTACTGTTCATTTATATTGTTTATTTCACTTTTGTATATTATCTACTTCACTTGCTTTGGCAATATTGACATATGTTTCCCATGCCAATAAAGCCCCTTGAATTGAATTGAATTGAGAAAGAGAGACAGAGCAAGACAGAGAGAGATCAGTGATTGAAACACATATAGAGTGGTATGGTTGGATCCCTGCTCGACCGTCCCTACACTATTTATCCCATGTGGTGGCCCAGTGATATAATTAGAATAGAAATTACAGAAAGTTACAGTGAGCTAAATCCCCTGTGAATCGCTTGGCTAAAAATGTCCCGGCAACGCCAATGGATGTATCACCATAGCAACAGCCACTCTATTTCTGGTGGGAAAACGAGAGAGAGAGAGCGAGAGAGGGGGCGAGAGAGAGAGAGAGAGAGAGAGGGGGGGCAGAGAGAGAGAGAGAGAGAGAGGGGGGAGAGGGGAGAGAGAGAGAGAGAGAGAGAGAGAGAGAGAGAGAGAGAGAGAGAGAGAGAGAGAGAGAGAGAGAGAGGGGGGCGAGAGAGAGAGAGTGAGAGAGCGAGAGAGAGGGGGGGAGAGAGAGAGAGAGGGAGGGGCAGAGACACAGAGAGAGGGGGGAGAAGGAGAGAGAGGTGGGGCGAGCAAGAGAGTGAGAGAGGGGGGGGGGGGTAGGCAGAGTGAGAGCCTACAGAAAAAAGCACAAACATTGCTGTTTCTAGGGGAAATGTATGCATTATTCAAGTAGGAGAAACATCTCTTAGAGTGCTGGGTGGTGGGTGGATGTGTTTATATGGCTTGACCTTGTTAAGGTTAGCATGGTGGTCATACAAGGACATTGAGGGCTAGAGGGGTTTACTCAGAACTCATCAGCTGAGGTCAATATTTAAATAGCATCAGTCAAAAGCAGACAATTATTATCAATGCACTACTAATTGCCTTTCTGTAATGGACATTGTGGACAGTTATGACCAGAGAGAGAATGCTTAGGAGCCCTGAACAGGAAAATGTCAAATAAAAAAATGACGTAATGCAAATAATGTGAGTGATATCAATTTAAGTGTTCTGCAGTCAAGGGCACACTGTCATTGCTATCATATTGCCATGGTTACATTATTTCCTAGATATCCAGAGTCAAATGGCAGATGAATGTCAAATGTCAATTGATCCACAAACAATCTAAAACCGACACATACTCAAATATGATATCCCCCCCTCTCTCACCTCTCTCTCCCTTTCAGCCCCTTTCTCAAACTCTCTCACTTCACCTCTCACATACATTCTCACTATCTCCCTCCCTCCCTCTTTCTCCCCTCTATCCTGCCGCTCTATACTCCCTCTCACTATCCCTCCCTCCCTCCCTAACCTCCCTACCTCCCTCCCTCTTCTCTGTTCTCCTTCCCTCCCTGTGGTGTTGTGATTGAGCAGGATTGGAGGGGAGGCATTGTGAATCTTATTGTATTGATCCTCAGCCTGAATCACTTATCCCTTTCCCATTGTCCTCCCTCTGTCTTCACACACTCTCTGTCCCTACACAGCACATACCCAACCTTACACGCTCGTTTTGAACATTATACTTTAGACAGCATGTTGGATAATTTGGCTGCAAAGCTGCCTGCCGTGGTGACGGGTGACAGGTTTTGAGACGTCTGACTTGTTCTTTGATAAATACGTCTGTTCTAAGACAGGAAATAGCTAGACGTTCCATGTCAATGCCAAACCGATTCCTCTTTGCTAATGCAGACATACAACTGCAAACTCCCAGGCAGGACGTATTTATGACACTGCGCCTGTCCATGCACGCCAGCCCGGCAAAAACAAGTCTGGACGTGCATCCTGATTGTTTTGTTGTTATTTTTGATCTGTCACTGTCAGCACAACACTAGTCTGACCTCCCTGCCTGCCTGTCACCAGAGTCTGAGGAGTCACTTACAGCCCTCACTGTCCCACTCTCTGCTATCTCATAAAGACACACATAGCATTTGCACGCACACACACACACACACACACACACACACACACACACACACACACACACACACACACACACACAGTCACAGGATGGAGTCACACACACACACACACACACACACACACACACACACACACACACACGTCACACTGAAAGAGAGAGAGAGAAATGAGAGTCAAGTGGAGGATGGAGTCAGAGAGAGAGAGAGAGAGAGTAGAGAGAGAGAGAGAGTAGAGAGAGACATGAAAAGACAAAGAAAGACAGACAGTCATGTCAGGAATAGCAAACAGACCCAGCCATCTGACCCACAACACCTCCCCTTTCGTCTCTCTGCCAATCGACACTTGAACAGGTGCATCATGCTATCATGCTATCACGAGGCCGCAGTTGGTGACACCACCATATATCACTGTTAGCAACACAAGCCCTGCGTCCCAAATGGCACCCTTTTCCATATGAAGTGGACCATGTAGGGAACAGGACGCCTTTTGGAACACAGCCAAATGGCGCCCTATTCCAGGCAGTCATACTAGTGGCAAGTGTAGCACATGACAAACATATCACAAACACATAGGGCCATGTTACTCCAGCCTGGGATTTCAACTGCCCCTCAGTTATAGATATGGGCGGAAAAAGCAAGAGGTTTGACATATAATATTACTATAATAGCAGATTAGCAGTAGTGGTACAAGAGCCAGTTTGGTATCGAAGGCCAGGCAGGGAGTGTTGCTAAATGTGGAATGAGGGAGAGGCAGATTGCTAGTTGGTTGCTACTTGCTAGACACTCTGGATATAGAAAGATTGGGGGAAAACTCAAAACGAAAGGAGTACACACACATAGACAGTCAGATCAACAGACAAACACACACGCATGCATTTTTTTAAACTTAAGTACAACATATTTTAAAGTACTGCTTAAATCGTTTTTGGGGGTATCTGTACTTTACTATTTCTACTTTTGATAACTTTTACTTCACTACAGTCCTAAAGAAAATAATGCATTTTTTCTCCATACATTTTCCCTGACACCCAAAAGTACTCATTATACTTTGAATGCTTAGCAGGACAGGAAAATGCTCCAATATATGCATTTATCAAGAGGACATCCCCAGGTCATCCCTACTGCCTGGCGGACTCACTAAACACACATGCTTCATTTGTAAATGATGTCTGAGTGTTGGAGAAAGCCCCCGGCTATCCGTAATGGTTTGCTTAATATAAGGAATTAGAAATGATTTGTACTTTTACTTTTGATACTTAAGTATATTTAAAACCAAATACTTTTAAAAACTTTTACTCAAGTACTATTTCACTGGGTGACTTTCACTTTTACTTGAGTCATTTTCTATTAAGGTATCTTTCCTTTTACTCAAAAAGGACAATACGGTACTTTTTCCACCACTGCGCTCATGCACGTACACACACACACACACACACACATAGAGACTGACACACTCAGGATATAGAAATATTGGAACAAGACCAAAGTGGAGGAGTAGACTGACTCCCTCTTGAGAGTTGTGTCTACACCGGAATACTCTCTAGACCCCCCTTGTGTCTCAAAAGACTAGTATCTTTCAGGCAACAAGGCAACCAGGCTGGTGACTAAATGGCATTGAAACAAAGTGTGGATTCGGGTTAGTCAGTTTTTGTGTCTTTGTTTAGACTGGAGGTTGACCCCATGGGGGATGGGTTTACAGCCAACCTCAACATATTACCGGACCGGAGTGTGTATGTTCAATAGATGCAAAAACACGTACGCACACACACAAAACCAGCGGCATTGGGTTGATTCTTAAAACACTCCTCATACACACTCCGGTCCGGTAATATGTTGAGGTTGGCTGTAAACCCATCCCCCGGACTAAACAAAGACACAAAAACTGACTAACCCGAATCCACACTTGGTTTCAATGCCATTTAGTCACCAGCCTTGTTGCCTACGAGAATAAACAAGCGTATCAGTTGATCTCTCGCTGTGTCAACTGATTATGGTACTAGACAGCTGCGTCTATGCTCTCTACTCCCACCCCCATGTAATATCAACCTATCAGGAGTATCAGAAATCAAGGCGGATTAATAACAAAAGACTTATTAGTACAAGGATATAGAAGTGGTAGGCCTACTGTATATTTAATTGAAACATTCACCTTAAATGGCTAAATAATGTGTGCTATTTGAAATAACTTTATTAGACTGCATTTTCATTTGATACAAAATATAGATTATACAGACCTAACACAACACGATTGACCTGATTTAATACACGTTTCAACTATGGACAGTCCAGGGACATTTCCCCCGATCTTGATGAGAAATGACCATACTTTTTTTGAAAGACAAATTGTAATGAACAGTTTTCCATTCATACAAGGTGTCGGGTAATTTGCCACAGTAAACGAAGAAATACTTTATTTGAGTTGTCTAGAATGATTTTCAAATAGATCTATCGCCATTCGTCTCCTAAAAAAGCATGATCAATTTGTTCAAACCCACCACAGAGTGAAACATATATATATTTTAATTACCAGCAATCAGGAACTAAAGATAACTTCCATGTCCACTTTAAGGAGCGGTAAATCAGTGGCCACTGATTGACTCAATGTTGCTTCCATGTTGTTTCAATGAAATTATGTTGAACTAACGTGGAATAGACGTTGACTTGAGGTCTGTGCCAAGTGGGCATTGATGGTTTCAATTGAGATCAGCTGTGCCGGTGAATTTAACACTGATTGATGGTTTAAGAAGAGAAGACCTTGTGTTTGTACGCTGGCCAATGTTCATTGCAATAGGCCCATAATATCTACAACAGACTAGGTCCTGTTTACCTAGGCTATGAGATATGCCTGAGATAAGAATTTCATCACCCTCTAATCTGTGTGTGTGTGTGGGCTCGTGTGAATTAATGCATGTGTCTGTGTGTACAGTATGTGTGCGTGTGTATCATTTGAATTAGAATGGGTTGATTGAGCGGTTCAGCTAACGAGCGTAACAAAATCTCATGTCGACAAAGAGCAAGGGAGAGAGGGAGAGAGGGAGGGATGGAAAGGGGGAGGGAGGGAGGGAGCATGGAAAGGAAGAGTACTGGCTTGAACTCATCACTCAGTGAGATGGTTTATTGTAATTTTAAGTGTGTTGAGCGATAGTGTTAACCTTTGGCGTGAAAACTACTGTCAGCCTCAATAGTCAATATAGGCCTATTAAAGTTGGAATCCGTAGCGGTGAAACTGCCATGTCCGTTTGTGATATTACAACAACAGATATCTTATTTCAAACAATGAACCCTCATTGCCCATCATTGCACGTGCAATAGAACAGCAGATGTACTGCATGCAGGACAGTTTGTATTACCTTGATGCTGGAGCTCCTCTCGGGCGTTGAATAAACAAAACAAAAACAATAACAAATGTGCCTGGAGTGCCAAGTGGCAGTACTTCTCCTTATTGCAGATCTCAGCTTTAAGGACAGACAGGGCTCAGGGTGCCTTCGTGTGAAATTGAACGGACAAAAAAAATAGGTGCTGATATTTAGGAGAGAGAATTCGTATTATTTATTTTTTTACAAGAGTGAAAACTTAACTAGTTTTAAATCTGAAGAATGTAGACAGTAAGGGAAGGGCAATGAAACGAGATAGAGCTTTGGGTTGTCTTTGCATGCCTGTTAAGAAGATTCACACTGACTTGAACGGACAGAAAAACAAATGGTGAGATCGAGTTTTTGGTCCCAAGAATACAGCCCCTATTAGGGTAGTTTAGGGTAGGCATATAGGCCAGACAGAGCTCGCAGGTTACCTTTCCATGTTTGTAGAAAGAACTCAACATTGAAAAGAACAGACATCAAAACAAATTGTGATATTTACAGTCTGTTGTTTCTAATTAAAGAATAGGCCTTAGGGTTCCCCTCTCCTCCTCTGTTCTCCATCTTCTCACCCAGATGGCCTGTAAAACACACGGCTCTGGCCAGAAGTACTGTACTATATAGGGGATAGGGTTCCATTTGGGGCTTGGCCAAGGAGAACAAAGAGCAGTGAATTTTAACCAGAGAGTTAAATCAGCCCCAGGTAATGATTAAAGCCTGTCGACAACATCAGCTGCAGGTGAAGAGCCTCGGGCTACTGTACTCAACACGATTTCATAGTTTCTCTTCAAAATTCAACATATTATGGATGAACATCTATTTTATTTGTTTGTATTTTTTATTTATTTTTACCCCTTTTTCTCCCTAATTTTGTGGTTTCCAAATGGTAGTTAAAGTCTTGCCTCTTCGCTGCAACTCCCTTATGGACTCGGGAGAGGCAAAGGTCGGGAGCCTTGCGTCCTCCAACGCAGGGTCTTAGACTGCTGCGCCACTCGGGAGGCCCACATGAGCATCTATTTTTGACGCATTCATCCTGTGTGGTTACAGGGTTAAAACAGAAACAACTCAAAAGGTGTTTAAGGTTAAGGCAGTGGTTTGGGGAAGGCTCTGCAAAACAACCGACGTCATACCATCAAGTATTCTCATGGCTGGTGGTCTAAAAAGCGTGCTTCGGCTCCGGGCATCACAGGTTGGTGCCATTTCGTTTTGTGCGAGCGCCGAGGAAGGCGCATATCGACGTTCTCAGGACCTTGTCAAACGTCCAATAGCTAAGTCTATTTCTAGTGACCACGCTGACTGTACCGCAGCACAGATAATGAGAAGACAGGAGCAGAGAGAGAGAGATGGAATCAAAATAAATAGACATACAGAGAGAGAGAGAGAGAGGGGAGGGGTGGCGAAAGAGAGAGAGAGGGGGGAGAGAGAGAGAGAAACAGAACTAGAGAGAAAAAGAGAAAGAAACAGACTACAAGCCAGAGAGAAAGGGAGACAGAAAGAAACGAGACAGAGGAAACCGCGAAAGGAGTGCTGTACTTAAGAGATAGCGTGCAGCTTCTAGTCAGTGTGGGTTAATTGTGTCTTGTCAGAGTGAGAGGGCTTCTCCTCCAGTCTAGCTTATCAATTGTGTCCTCCTTCACTGTGCGACGACGGCGGTTTGGGAGAGTGTGTGTGCCGAGCTGGGCCAGGAGTGACAGAGAGGCTTGTTACTCTCTGCAGTAATCCTCTCATTATGGCAATTAGGAGAGCAGAGGGAGGCAGGGGGGGGCAAAGTGATAGTCAGGTCATCAATTCACCATGGCCTCCTCACGCCCTCAGAGCATCAAGACACAACCAGCCATAAATTGGCCTGGATTAAAACAGTAATTGGTGAAAATTGGCTATTCAAGAGTGCACTGTTGGGAAAGCAAAACAATGAGCTGACATGAGCTATAGAGGATAAAATCAAACAGATCATGCAATATGCTTTTGATGGAGTGAAAACCGAGGTGGGATCCATAAATTCCCCTGAACCCCTTTCGTCTCAGAGGTCCACTGAGTCCAAGAATCCTTTGAGACATACAGTACCAGTCAAAAGTTTGGACACACCTTCTCATTCCAGGGTTTTTCTGTATTTTTACAATTTTCTACATTGTAGAATAATACTGAAGACATCAAATCTATGAAATAACACATTTGGAATCATGGAGTAACCAAAAAAGTGTGATATATTTTATACTTTGAAATTCTTTAAAGTAGCCATCGTTTGACAGCTTTACACGCTCTTGGCATTCTCGCAACCAGCTTCATGAGGTAGTTACCTGGAATGCATTTCAATTAACAGGTATGCCTTCTGAAAAGTTCAAATGTGGAATTTCTTTCCTTCTTATTGTGTTGACAAAGTAGGGTTGGTGTACAGAAGATGGCCATTATTTGGTAAAAGACCAAGTCCATAATATGGCAAGAACAGCTCAAATAAGCAAAGAGAAACGACAGTCCATCATTACTTTAAGACATGAAGGTACATTTTTTTTACAAGAGCCGTGGGTCCTCTGAAACACAACCCAACCAAGCCGCACTGCTTCTTGACACAATGCCCACTTAATCCAGCCGCACCAATGCTTGGATGAAACTGACTCTCATGAGGTTACACAAGAAAGAGTGTAACCTCTGCTGCAAAGGACAAGTTCATTAGAGTTACCAGCTTCAGAAATTGCAGCACAAATAAACACTTCCACAGAGTTCAAGTAACAGAACAACAGACACATCTCAACAGTTCAGAGGAGACCGCGTAAATCAGGCCTTCATGGTTGAATTGCTGCAAAGAAACCACTACTAAAGGACATCAATAATAAGAAAAGACGTGCTTGTGCCAAGAAACATGAGCAATGGACATTAGACCGGTGAAAATCTGCCTTTGGTCTGATGAGTCCAACTTTTAGATTTTTGGCTCCAACTGCCGTGTTTTTTGTGAGACGCAGAGTAGGTGAACGGATGATCTACACATGTGTGGTTCCCACCGTGAAGCATGGAGGAGGAGGAGGTGTGATGGTGTGGGGGTGCTTTGCTAATGTCTGTGATTTATTTACAATTCAAGGCACATTTAACCAGCATGGCTACCACCGCTTTCTGCAGTGATACTCCATCCCATCTGGTTTGCGCTTAGTGGGACTATCGTTTGTTTTTCAACAGGACAGTGACCCAACACACCTCCAGGATGTGTAAGGGCTATTTGACCAAGCAGGAGAGTGATGGAGTGCTGCATCAGATGACCTGGTCTCCACAATCACCTGACCTTAACCCAATTGAGATGGTTTGGGATGAGTTAGACTGCAGGAAGGAAAAGGAAGGTAAAGCAGCCAACAAGTGCTCAGCATATGTGAGAACTCCTTCAAGACTGTCGGAAAAGCATTCCAGGTGAAGCCGGTTGAGAGAATGTCAAGAGTGTTTCAAGCTGTCATCAAGGCAAAGGGTGGCTACCTTGAAGAATCTCAAATATAAAATATGTTTGTTTTTTTTGGTTACTACATGATTCCATATGTGTTATTTCATAGTTTTGATGTCTTCACTATTATTCTACAATGTGGAAAATAGTACAAATAAAGAAAAACCCTTGAATGAGTAGGTGTGTCCAAACTTTTGACTGGTACTGTATATATCCCACCCTCACTTCCCTAATCACTCTCCCCCCCATCCTCAAAACATCCAATACACCCCCCAAGAAAATCTCTCTCAAACACACACACACACACGCTGTAGAAAACACCCCACACTGCTTTATCAACGTCAACAAGATGCACTCTAGGTCTCCAGTCTGTCCGCACGCCTCTCTGCCGGCGCAGACAGAGATAAAAGATAGACCAGATCTGGAGGAAGTCAGGACATTGTAATAGTGTTGCAGTATATCCAGCCTCTCTACCTCCACAGCTATCCATAATGTCCTGCAGTTTACGGAGATTATGTATCTGGTAGTGATTCACCGCTATCTGCTCGATAGAGTCACCAGTGTTTTTCTCTCCTGTTTCCCCTTGTGACATCACCCCACCTCTCCTTGAACCCTGAACCCTAGGATGACATTGCAGGTTGATATGACAAGGGATGGAAAGAGGGAGGAAGGAAGGATGAAAGGGGAGACTCATAACCAGCTCTCTTTTCCTATTTTCATACTGCTTCTCCTAACAGTATGTATCAGCAGGAGTCCTCACACCTACTGAATGAATCAATCTGCGCACACAGTTTGTGTGTGTGTGTGTGCGTGTTTGACTGAATAGTAGGTGTTACGAATCCCTTTTGGCCCGACAGTCTAGGGGCGATGGTAATGAGACCCGTAACATAACTCATGCAAATTATTATTGTGACAAAGTAAAAGTGTGAACGAAATAACCACGACAACAGAAATCTACCGTCAAACTCCAGGTTTATTTATAAACACACGGTAATGGGGGGAGCAGGAAAAGGGGCTGAGCTGGACCCAAGGAAAGAAACAATAAGTATTCAAAAACACCCCTAAGCTAGACTAGCCTACTTTAACAACAGCTAACTAACTAACCAAAAGTACAGTGGGTGGTCCGCCCAGTTCTAACTAGTGTATTTAACAAAGTTCACCTACGGGTAGTGTATGCCCATGGGCGACTTGTCTTGGTTTCCCCCTTTTCCCACCAGCAACAAACAAACACCATAACCAAAAACAATACTCACAGGTGATGACAAAGTGCTATGAGGTGCTTAAACAAAAGAGAGGTTAAGACACAAAGCGAGAGTGAAACACAGAGACCTACAGACATGGCATTTACAGAGAGATTGAGCTCTAGAACAAACAAATGATAGGGTTTTTAAACCATGGGGAAGGAACTGTGATAGGTTAGGAAATAGGAGGAGGTGTGTCTTCTGATCGATAATTGATTGTTGACTGATTGGGGAGTGATGATTTTCACCTGTGAGGGGAGAAGGAGAGAAAAGAAACACACACACAGGATACACACACACACAGGATAACTGTATCCGTAACAGTAGGAGTGTGTGTGTGTGTGTGTGTGTGTGTGTGTGTGTGTGTGTGTGTGTGTGTGTGTGTGTGTGTGTGTGTGTGTGTGTGTGTGTGTGTGTGTGTATACAGTACTTATGCCCTGTACGTCTCCATGTGTGTGTCTGCATACGTCTCCATGTGTGATATCTCCCCCTGTGGCTCTGCTTCTATCAAGGGCAAATCAGAGCTGTCAAAAGCGTCACGCCGTGCTGCCATGGCAACCGCATTAGCACTTGCGAAGGTCACGAGATGGAGTGTGTTCCCGTCCTGCAGAGGCCTGTCATACATGACACACAGCCAGAGCATAACACACACACACACACACACACACACACACACACACACACACACACACACACGCTGCTGCTGCTGCATCGTCAGAACCCCTCCGGCCACATACATTTTTATACAGTAGAATACAACACAGAATAAAAAAGGACTCTCCTTAATTCGCTGGTAAAGTGACGGCCACTTCCATTTTACTTCCGTATCGCTGACATTGTTTTTTTAGCAGGATTCACCATTAGATCATCAAATTCATGAAAACACAGTCATTTATTAAGACATATAGAATTCTGTTTGTGTTTGTGGATTAAATTACTTCTATTTGATGCTTTTTTATTACATTTTTGCACTTAAAGACCACTGCGTTAAGATTTTGCACATTGAAGGCCAAAAATATATATACAGTGCCTTGCGAAAGTATTCGGTCCCCTTGAAAGACTACAAGGCTGAGGGGGCAGTCACTTCCTGGTTTTCTTCACAGTGTATAAGGGTTTGACTAAATGTTTTTTTCTCTCAGTCATACAAGACACACAACCAGATCCACCGTCCCTGTAAAGACGACAACCCTAACACATACTGCATTCACCATACATTACCAGAGATCTCCGAAAAATATGAGCATCTCCCTAATTCAACTTCAGCTAAAGTTGATTTCATTGTATTTTCATATTCATTGGAGACTACTGCTCTACTTTATTGGGTTGTACTAATTTAGTCTGAGCATGGTGTGAAACTCTCACAGGCTTTAACACACAAACACACGCACACATACACAGAGCCAAAACAGACGCACGCCCAAACGTACGCACACACACACAGAGACACACAGGCTTCAACAAGCTCTTTGGAGCTCAAGTGAGAACAGTGGAAGTGTTTGATGCCACATCACTTACCACAACAACACTAGAAGAGGAAGAAAGCAATCTGGTGATAAAAAGACCAGTTGAAACATCTCCTCCCCTGCCAAGTGAATCTCCCCTCCCTCCCTCCCTCCCTCCCTCCCTCCCTCCCTCCCTCCATTTTCCTAGTGCTGAAAAATGCTGTTTTCTCTGTCTTTCTGTCTCTCTGTGGGTCTCTCTCTCTCTCTCTTTCTCTCTCTCTCTCTCTCTCTCTCTGGAAGTGGAGTGTGTGTGTTCTTCATTCTGTATATGATGATGAATGAGTGCCCTGTCTGTGTTTCCTCCACTGCATTAATAGAGTGATACCATGACAATGGTGCCCGGTTCCTCCCTGTGCCGCCCACCACACACACACACACACACACACACACACACACACAAACACACACACACGCACACACACACACACACACGTGCAAACACACACACACCTCCACCACACACAGGAAGTTTGGCCTCATGGCAACCGAGCAAGGTCAGGACAGTGTTGTTTGATTGACTGTTCATTCAAACTCCAGACTGTGTCTCTGTGTGTGCGTGTGCGTGCGTGTGTATGTCAGTCATTCAAACCAACAACCATTTTCGTATTACTATAAACACACTCAATGTCACATGGGCAATAAGTCATTCATTTATTGTTGCATTATGGAGTCAGAAATCAAGGTTGAAGATTCCTCACTATTGCAGACATATGTTATACGTTGCAGGTCCAAAACCTTCAAATGTGTCCCAGTTGAATTCTATGGAGAACAAAACCTCTACTCCTGCCTGGCGGTGTTAGTGACTATCTAATCATAGGTCATGTTGTTCTGTTAAATTGTTCTGTTCTTAAGGCGCTCCTGTTAGATACCTGGTCTCTTTGTTCTAACACTGGCACACACACACACACTCACACCTGCCCGAGCTGTTTCCTGTGTCACAATGACTTGTTCTGCTTGCTCAAAGCACCTTACCGTCGTCGGGTTGATTCAAGTAGTTGCAATTAGCGGAGCCCGCGGTTGTTTCAACACCTCACTTCATCTCTCTCTGATGAGACCAACTGCTTTTTTTAACAGCCAGTTAGACCAACCCCATCACCATCACACCGCTCACAGGCAGATCACTGCTTTATTTATCTATTCATCCCACTGCAGGATCCATGCCCTACTCCCCAATGTCACGACATCAAACAGACGGGGGTGATGAATGCCCTTGAAAATTAAACAACGTAAGAAAGAGTGTTCTTGGTGTTACTGCTGATCTAGGAAAAGGGGACAAGAACGAAGTCTGATGTGTGTTATAGAATTATCGTTTGAACATCTTGACGAACGATCTAACCTTAATGGCTATGTGCTCTTATAATCTCCCACGGCACAGCCGGAAGAGGACTGGCCACCCCTCAGAGCCTGGATCGTCTCTAGGTTTCATCCGAGGTTCGACGTCAACATTGCTTGCTGTTTGAGGTTTTACACTTGGTTTCTGTATAAGCACTTCATGAAATCTGCTGATGTCGAAAGGGCTTTAGAATGAAATGCGATTGATTGATTGATTGATTGATTGATCCAATGGTTGCATATTACTGATAAGAAAGGATGTGTCACTATGAACAGACCGATCTGTGATCAGAAACAAAGTAGTGTTTGTCATCAGAGTACAGCCAAACATACTCTTCTGATTGTGTTGCTCCACTGAAGGGTCAAGTAATGACACAATAATCCACTACTAACATGTGAAATCAGCTGAGCTCGAAACAAGATCTTCAGGTGTCAGATAAGATATCATCCTGCAAGCATATCTGATGGTAGGTTAAATACCCAACAATCAAACAGTTGACAAAGTTGAGCGTTCGAGCGAGAGAGAGAGAGATTATTATTGATTATTATTATTTTAGTTATGTTAATATTGTAAATCTCCAAAGTAAGCTTTGGCAATATGTACACTACTTTTCAAAAGTTTGGGGTCACTTAGAAATGTCCTTGTTTTACATGAAATCATACATGAAATGAGTTGCAAAATGAATAGGAAATATAGTCAAGACGTTGACAAGGTTATAAAGAATGATATTTCATTGAAAAAAATTATTGTTCCCTTCAGACTTTGCTTTCGTCAAAGAATCCTCCATTTTCACCGTATTACAGACCTTTCGTAATCTAGTTGTCAATTTGTTGAGGTTATCTGAATTGATTTCACCCCATGTTTCCTGAAAAACCTCCCACAAGTTGGATTGGCTTGATGGGCAATTCTTACGTACCAAACGGTCAAGCTGCTCCTACAACAGTTCAATAGGGTTGAGATCAGGTGACTGCTGGCCACTCCATTATAGACAGAATACCAGCTGACTGTTTCTTCCCTAAATAGTTCTTGCATAGTTTGGAGATGTGCTTTGGGCCATTGTCCTGTTGTAGGAGGAAATTGGCTCCAATTAAGTGCCGTCCACAGGGTATGGCATGGCATTGCAAAATGGAGTGATAGCCTTTTTTTTTCAAGATCCCTTTTACCCTGTACAAATCTCCCACTTTACCACCACCAAAGCACCCCCAGACCATCACATTACCTCCACCATACTTGACAGATGGCTTCAAGCACTCCTCCAGCATCTTTTCATTGTTTCTGCGTCTCACGAATGTTCTTCTTTGTGATCCGAACACCTCAAACTTACATTTCTCTGTCCATAACACTTTTTTCCAATCTTCCTCTGTCCAGTGTCTGTGTTTTGCCTATCTTTAATCTTTTATTTTTATTGGCCAGTCTGAGATATGGCTTTTACTTTGCATCCCAGAGTCGCCTCTTCACTGTTGACGTTGGGACTAGTGTGTTGCGGGTACTAAGCTGCCAGTTGAGGACTTGTGAGGCGTCGGTTTCTCAAACTAGACAGTCTAATGTACTTGTTCTCTTGCTCTGTTTTGCACCAGGGCCTCCCACTCCTCTTTCTATTCTGGTTAGAAAAAGTTTGCGCTGTTCTGTGAATGGAGTAGTACACAGCGTTGTACGAGATCTTCAATTTCTTGGCAATTTCTCACATGGAATAGCCTTCATTTCTCAGTAAAGACAATAAAGACTGACGAGTTTCAGAAGAAAGGTCTTTGTTTCTGGCCATTTTGAGCCTGTAATTAAATTCACAAATGTTGATGCTCCAGACACTCAACTAGTCCAAAGTTAAGCCCGTTTTATTGCTTCTTTAATCAGGACAACAGTGTTCAGCTGTGCTAACATAATTGCAAAAAGGGTTCTCTAATGATCAATTAGCCTTTTAAAATTGTAAAACTTGGATTCGCTAACACAATGTGCCATTGGAATACAGGAGTGATGGTTGCTGATAATGGGCCTCCCTACGCCTATGTAGATATTCCTTTAAAAATCTGCCGTTTCCATCTACAATAGTCATTTACAACATTAACAATGTCTACACTGTATTTCTGATCAATTTGACGTTATTTTAATGGACAAAAAAGTGTGCTTTTCTTTCAAAAACAAGGACATTTCTAAGTGACCCCAAACTTTTAAACGGTAGTGTACATTGTTACGTCATGCCAATTAAGCAAATTGAAATGGAAAATTGAGAGAGAGAGAGATACTGTAATTATATTAGGGAGAATACAGCCGGTCATCACTAATGAGTAAAGTCATCTATTATCATTTGTTCACACACTGGTTTTAAGTACTATTGTTCTTGATGGAATAGAAGAGTCAAAAAACTGCAAACAACTCCCATATGGCAATCCAGGGAGATCAAAGCAAACACTAAAAGTATTTAAACCCAGGTCTGATAGCCAACTGTGTCTTCTTCCATAGTAATGTATTTAGTATGAGACTGAAGGACCTGGCCGACTGTATCCCCCTCATACTCTTCCATCCTTCAAGACATCATTAGTCACTAACTACTTAGTTTATTACCATGGCGACTGACTACAGGAAGTATTTACCAAAGTGAAAGATGATTCAAAAAGTGTTGTGTTTAATAATTCATCAACTTCAAAGGGCTCCTTATTGAACTTCATGAATAAAGTAACACCACGGTCAAGAACTGTGTTCTACAGCAAACTACCAGAATACAGGCTATAGAGGGAAACGTCAGTTAAAGTTAGAGAGAGAAAAAGAGAGAGGCATGAAGGTATGGAGAGAGAGAGTCCTCAACCAAGAATTCACTAAATTGGACAAACACCAAATTGAGACTGCATGCAGAATCCTGCAAAAATATCCTCTGTGTACAACGTAAAACACCAACTAATGCATGCAGAGCAGAATTAGGCCGATACCCACGAAGTGCATGACCATATTCGAGACACATATTTCCCTCAGATTACACAGATACACAAAGAATTCGAAAACAAACCCAGTTTTAATAAACTCCCATATCTACTGGGTGAAATACAAGAAAGTGAAAAGATGAAGGCATCCAGTGAAGAACAAACACCCATATTTATGTTGATTTATTTTGCAATTTTGCACATAACATGACATTTGAAATGTCTTTATTCTTTTGTAATGTTTACTGTTCATTTTTGTATCGTTTATTTCACTTTTGTTTATAATCTATTTCACTTTCTTTGGCAATGTAAACATACATTGGTAAGAACAAATATGTGAACCCTTTGGAATTACAGGGCCTTGCAAAAGTATTCATCCTCCTTGGCGTTTTTCCTATTTTGTTTACATACACCTTAGCCAAATACATTTAAACTCCGTTTTTCACAATTCCGGACATTTAATCCCAGTAAAAATTCCCTGTTTTAGGTCAGTTAGGGTCACCACTTTATTTTAAGAATGTGACATGTCAGAATAATAGTAGAGGATGATTTATTTCAGATGTAATTTCTTTCATCACATTCCCAGTGGGTCAGAAGTTTACATACACTCATTTAGTATTTGGTAGCATTGCCTTTAAAATGTTTAAAACCTCAAGGATTAGCCCCTCTTTTCCCCCAATTTTCGCCTGAAATGTCATACCCAAATCTAACTGCCTGTAGCTCAGGCCCTGAAGCAAGGATATGCATATTCTTGGTACCATTTGAAAGGAAACACTAGGAAAAGTATGGGAATGTGAAAGGAATGTAGTAGAATATAAGACAATAGATCTGGTAAAAGATAATACAAAAAAAAACGTTGTTTTGCATTTTTTTTTGTACCACAAATGCAAGAGGAAGGACATCATGTATTATTCCACCCCCGGTGCAATTCAGAGTTTGGCCACTAGATGGCATCGGTGTATGTGCAAAGTGTGAGACTGATCCAATGAACCATTGCATTTCGGTTCAAAATGTTATATTAAGACTGCCCAATTGTGCCAAATTTGTTAATTAATAACTTTTCATGTTCAAAATTGTGCACTCTCCTAAAACAATAGCATGGTATTATTTCACTGTAATAGCTACTGTAAATTAGACAATGTCGTTAGATTAACAAGAATTTAAGCTTTCTAACAATAACAGATATGTTTATGTCCTGGGAAATTTTCTTATTACTTACAAACTCATGCTAATCGCATTAGCCTACATTATCTCAACCATCCTGTGGTTGAGCTAACTTCCCACAATAAATTGGGTGAATTTTTTGCCCACAGATATTCTATAGCATTGAGGTCAGGGCTTTGTGGTGGCCACTCCAATACCTTGACTTTGTTGTCCTTAAGCCATGTTGCCACAACTTTGGAAGTGTGCTTGGGGTCATTGTCCATTTGGAAGACCCATTTGCGACCAAGCTTTAACTGACTGATGTCTTGAGATGTTGCTACAATATATCCACATCATTTTCCATCCTCGTGATGGCATCTATTTTGTAAAGTGCACCAGTCCCTCCTGCAGCAAAGCACCCCCACAACATGATGCTGCCAACCCCGTGTTTCACAGTTGGGAGGTGTTCTTTGGCTTGCAAGCCTCCCCCTTTTTCCCCCAAACATAATGATGGTCATTTTGGCCAAACAGTTCTATTTTTGTTTTATCAGACCAGAGGACATTTCTCCAAAAAGCATGATCTTTGTCCCCATGTGCATATGGTGGTTTTGGAGCAGTGGCTTCTTCCTTGCTGAGCAGCCTTTCATGATATGTCAATGTAGGACTTGTTTTACTGAGGATATAGATACTTTTGTACCTGTTTCCTCCAGCATCTTCACAAGGTCCTTTGCTGTTGTTCTGGGATTGATTTGCACTTTTTGCACCAAAGTATGTCCATCTCTCGGAGACAGAACGCGTCTCCTTCCTGAGCGGCATGACGGCTGCATGGTCCCATGGTGTATATACTTGCGTACTGTTGTTTGTACAGATGAACATGGTACCTTCAGAAATGGAAATTGATGGATGAACCAGACTTGTGGAGGTCTACAATTTGTTTCAGAGGTCTAGGCTGATGTCTTTTGATTTTCCCATGATGTCAAGCAGAGGCACTGAGTTTGAAGGTAGGCCTTGAAATACATCCACATGTACACCTCCAATTGACTCAAATGATGTCAATTATCGGAAGCTTCTATAGCCATGACATCATTTTCTGGAATTTTCAAAGCTGTTTAAAGGCACAGTCAATTTAGTGTATGTAAACTTCTGACCCACTGGAATTGTGATACAGTGAATTATAAGTGAAATAATCTGTCTGTTAACAATTGTTGGAAAAATTACTTGTGTCTTGCACAAAATAGATGTCCTAACAGACTTGCCAAAACTATAGTTTGTTTACAATAAATTTGTGGAGTGGTTGAAAACGAATTTTAATGACTCCAACCTAAGTGTATGTAAACTTCCGACCTCAACTGTATATACAACTGTTCTGAAAGGCCCCAGAGTCTGCAACATCACTAAGCAAGGGGCACCACCAAGCAAGCGGCACCATGAAGACCAAGGAGCTCTCCAAACAGGTCAGGGATAAAGTTGTGGAGAAGTACAGATCAGGTTTGGGTTATAAAAAAATCAGAAACTTTGAACATCCCACGCCGCACCATTAAATCCATTTTTTTTAAGAATATTGCACCACAACAAACCTGTAAAGAGAAGGCAGCCCACCAAAACTTACGGACCAGGCAAGGAGAGCATTAATCAGAAAAGTAACAAAGAGATGGTGTGGGGATGTTTTTCATTGACAGGGACTGGGAAACTGGTCAGAATTGAAGGAATGGATGGATGGAGCTAAATACAGGGAAATTCTTAAGGGAAACCTGTTTCAGTCTTCCAGAGATTTGAGACTGGGACGGAGGTTCACCTTCCAGCCGGACAATGACCCTAAGTATACTGCTAAAGCAACACTTGAGTGGTTTTAGGAGAAACATGTAAATATTTTGGAATGGCCTAGCCAAAGCCCATACCTCACTCCAATTGAAGATCTGTTGTAGGATTTAAAATTGCTGTACACCAGCGGAACCCATCCAACTTCAAGGAGCTGGAGCATTTTTGCCTTGAAGAATGGGAAAGAATCCCAGTGGCTAGATGTGCCAAGCTTATAGAGACTTACAAGAGACTTGCAGCTGTAATTTCTGCAAAAGGTGGATCTACAAAGTATTGACTTTGGGGGGGGGTGGGGGGGGTGAACAGTTATGCACAGCAAGTTCTTTTTTTGTCTTATTTCTTGTTTGTTTCACAATAAAAAAAATATTTTGCATCTTAAAATTGGTAGGCATGTTGTGTAAATAAATTGATACAAAAAATGTATTTTAATTCCAGGTTGTAAGGCAACAACATAGGAAAAATGTCAAGGGGGTTGAATGCTTTCGCAAGCCAATGTACCTGGATTTCTGGATTTCATAAAATGTTATCTGATCTTCATCTAAGTAAAAACAATAGACAAACACAGTCTGCTTAAACTAAAAACACACAAACAATTATACGTTTTTATGTCTTCATTGAACACACGGTGTATTTTTTCCACAGTGTATGGTGGTTAAAATATGTGAACCCTTGGATTTAATAGCTTGTTGACCCTCCTTTGGCAGCAATAAACTCAACCAAACGTTTTCTGTAGGTGGGGATCAGACGTGCACAACGGTCAGGAGGAATATTGGACCATTCGTCTTTACAAAACTGTTTCAGTTCAGCAATATTATATTCTTAGGATGTCTGGTGTGAACCGCTCTCGATGTCATGCCACAGCATTTTAAATCAGGTTGAGGTCAGGACTCTGACTGGGCCACTCCAGAAGGTGTATTTTCTCTGTTGAAGCCATTCTGTTGTTGATTTACTTCTGTGTTTTGGGTTGTTGTCCTGTTGCATCACTCAATTTCTGTTGAGCTTCAATTGGCGGACATATAGCCTTAAATTCTCCTGCAAAATGTCTTGATAAACTTGGGAATTCATTTTTCCATTGATGATAGCAAGCTGTCCAGTCCCTGAGGCAGCAAAGCAGCCTCAAACCATGATGCTCCCTCCCCCATACTTTACAGTTGGGATGAGGTTTTGATGTTGGTGTGCTGTTCCGTTTTTTTATTGTGTTACTTCCAAACAATTCAACTTTAGTTTATTAAACTGAGCCAATGAACCATTGCATATCTGTTCAAAATGTTGTATCAAGACTGCCCAAATGTGCCTAATAGGTTTATTAATACATTTCAAGTTCATAATTGTGCACTCTCGTCAAACAACAGCATGGTATTATTTAAATTAACTGTAATAGTTACTGTAAATTGGACAGTGCAGTTAGATTAACAAGAATTTAAGTTTTCTGCCCATATCAGATATGTCTATGTCCTGGGATATTTTTTAGTTACTTACAAACTCATGCTAATCATATTAGCCTACATTAACTCAACCGTCCCGCGGGGGTGGGGGAACACGGATCCCGTAGAACCTCTTGAACCTCTGGGGGCATTTATTTTTTTGGGATGAAAAACATTCCCGTTTTAAACAAGATATTTTGTCACGAAAAGATGCGACTATGCATATAATTGACAGCTTTGGAAAGAAAACACTGATGTTTCCAAAACTGCAAAGATATTATCTGTGAGTGCCACAGAACTGATGCTACAGGCGAAACCAAGATGAAATTTCAAACAGGAAATGCCCCAGATTTTGAATGTGCTGTGTTCCAATGTCTGCTTATATGGCTGTGAATGTGCAAGGAATGAGCCTACACTTTCTGTCGTTTCCCCAAGGTGTCTGCAGCATTGCGACGTATTTGTAGGCATATCATTGGAAGATTGACCATAAGAGACTACATGTACCAGGTGTCCGCCTGGTGTCCTCCGTCGAAATTATTGCGTAATCTCCAGCTGCATGCACGTTTCCATTTGGTTCAGAAGAGAAAGGCAACTGCCACGAATGATTTACCATCGAATAGATATGTGAAAAACACCTTGAGGATTGATTCTAAACAACATTTGCCATGTTTCTGTCGATATTATGGAGTTAATTTGGAAAAACGTTTGGCGTTGTAATGACTGAATTTTTGGAGGGTTTTCTTAGCCAAACGTGATGAACAAAACGGAGCGATTTCTCCTACACAAATAATATTTTTGGAAAAACTGAACATTTGCTATCTAACTGAGTCTCCTCATTGAAAACATCCGAAGTTCTTCAAAGGTAAATGATTTTATTTGAATGCTTTTCTTGTTTTTGTGAAAATGTTGCCTGCTGAATGCTAGGCTTAATGCTATGCTAGCTATCAATACTCTTACACAAATGCTTGTGTAGCTATGGTTGAAAAGCATATTTTGAAAATCTGAGATGACAGTGTTGTTAACAAAAGGCTAAGCATGTGAGCCAATATATTTATTTCATTTCATTTGCGATTTTCAAAAATAGTTAACGTTGCGTTATGGTAATGAGCTTGAGGCTATAATTACGCTCCCGGATACGGGATTGCTCGTCGCAAGAGGTTAAGACTTGGCACATACACTGCTGCCATATAGTGGCCAGAATCAAAATTGCGCCTGGGCTGGAATAATACATTATGGCCTTTCTCTTACATTTCAAAGATGATGGTACAAAGACAGACAAACAAAAAAAGCATGTGTTTTCTTTGTATTATCTTTCACCAGATCTAATGTGATATATTTTCTTACATTAATTTCACAATTCCACAAACTTCAATGTTTTTTCATTCAAATGGTATCAAGAATATGCATATCCTTGCTTCAGGTCCTGAGCTACAGGCAGTTAGATTTAGTATTGTCATTTTAAGCGAAAATGTTTTAAAAAAGGGTTGGATCCTTAATTAATCTGTCCACCGAATATTTTACCAGTTGCACTGTGGAACATCCAGGTGCTCTTTTGCGAACTTCAGACATGCAGCAATATTTCTTGGCTTCTTCTGTGGTGTCCTCCCATGAACACCATTCTTTAGTGTTTTACATCTCATAGACTCATCAACAGAGATGATAGCATGTTCCAGAGATTTCTGTAACTCTAGCCAACATTCTAGGATTCTTCTTAACCTAATTGAGCATTCTGCACTGTGCTCTTGCAGTCATCTTTGCAGGACGGCCACTCCTAGGGAGAATAGCAACAATGCTGAACTTTCTCCATTTATAGACAATTTGTCTTACCGTGGACTGATGAACATCAAGGCTTTTAGAGATACTTTTGTAACCCTTTCCAGCGTTATGCAAGTCAACAATTCTTCATCTTAGGTCTTCTGAGATCTCTTTTGTTCGAGGCATGGTTCACATTAGGCAATGCTTCTTGTGAATAGCAAACTCACATTTTGTGAGAGTTTTTTATAGGGCAGGGCAGCTCTAACCATCATCGCTAATCTCATCTCATTGATTGGACTCCAGGTTAGCTGACTCCTGATTCCAATTAGCTTTTGGAAAGTCATTAGCCTAGGGGTTCACATACTTTTCCAACCTACACTGAATGCTTAAATGATGTATTCAATATAGACAACAAAAATACAATAATTTGTGTGTTATAAGTTTAAGCAGACTGTGTTTGTCTATTGTCGTGACTAAGATAAAGATCAGATCAAATGGTATGACTAATTTATGCAGAAATCCAGTGTAATTCCAAAGGGTTCACATATTTTTTCTTGCCACTGTATGTTTCCCATGCCAAAAAAGCCCTTAGATAGAGAGACAGAGAGAGACAGGCAGGCAGACAGACAGACAGACAGACAGACAGACAGACAGACAGACAGACAGACAGACACAGGCCATTCCAGACTCCAAAGTGCACCTTTTGGCGGTGGTTTATCCCCCCCCCCCCCAAAAAAAAAAAAACTTTTGTCGACATTGTTGTTCTGATCCCACTCCCCGCAAGTCGTCGTTAAATTCTATACTTCAAAAAGAAAAAGTTGCGTGTCTTGATTGTTCACCAGTGGCCCGGTCATTAGCGCTGGCGTGTAAAGGCGGGCACACATATCCAGATTAGTGAACTACGTTTACCATCCATAGAAAATACTGTTTAGCAATCTACTACTGACTCGTCTTTGCCAGAGTAATAGACTACCTGGCGATTTAAATGATAATTTTCATATTTCAGATAGGCTTCGTTTGGGTGGCTACTGGCTAACGATAAGTGGCTGTAACATTGCACTGCCTTCAATATTATGGGATGAAGATGTAACATATAATCAATTCTACCACACCTTCGTTTCATCATAAAACCAGGGAGCAACCTATGTCTGGTGAAGTCCACAAACCATATTGCATGTAAGGGAAAGTTAAATGAACTACAGCATGGTCAAGCAAGTTAATGTCGGACCTCTAAACTACTATTAATTAAGAACCACAGAGAGTTACCGCAAGTCACGAAGAAAACAGGAGCTGCCTCCACAACTCCAGCACCATTTCAACTTCAACATTTCAAAATCATCAAATCAGCTATGCCTAGTCTAATACAGTGACAATTAAAATATACCATAAACAATTTAGCCCAATCAACGTAAGCTAAATATGATTTGGCTGTCCATGGTTGTGATTTTTGTGTGTGTGTGTGTGTGTGTGTGCGTGTGTGTGCGTGTGTGTGCGTGTGTGCGCGTGTGTGTGTGTGCATTCATTCAAGCAGAAAAAACATGTTGACTTACCCTACTGGTAGAGAAACGCCAATGCCATCCTCCTCTCTTTCATGTCTATGACTCCGTCTAACAGTACGCGTTTAGTGTTTGTTGTCATATGCTACCGGGCTAAAATGCTTGCTCTCTAGCCTAACTTCCTTTCATGGGCAATGATTAGCCAGCCAGTCGACATTAGCCTACTACATCTAGGCTACCCGTACAAATCAGCTGGGCTTGACAATCTGGACCCTCTATTTCTGAAACTATCTGCCGCCATTGTCGCAACCCCTATTACCAGCCTGTTCAACCTCTCTTTCATATCGTCTGAGTTCCCCAAGGATTGGAAAGCTGCCACGGTCATCCCCCTCTTCAAAGGGGCAGACACCCTGGAACCAAACTTTTACAGACCTATATCCATCCTGCCCTGCCTATCTAAGGTCTTCGAAAGCCAAGTCAACAAACAGGTCACTGACCATCTCGAATCCCACCGTACCTTCTCCGCTTTGCAATCTGGTTTCCGAGCCGGTCACGGGTGCACCTCAGCCACGCTCAAGGTACTAAACGATATCATAACCACCATCGATAAAAGACAGTACTGTGCAGCCGTCTTCATCGACCTTGCCAAGGCTTTCGACTCTGTCAATCACCATATTCTTATCGGCAGACTCAGTAGCCTCGGTTTTTCTGATGACTGCCGTGCCTGGTTCACCAACTACTTTGCAGACAGAGTTCAGTGTGTCAAATCTGAGGGCATGCTGTCCGGTCCTCTGGCAGTCTCTATGGGGGTGCCACAAGGGTTCAATTCTCGGGCCGACTCTTTTCTCTGTATATATCAATGATGTTGCTCTTGCTGCGGGCTATTCCCTGATCCACCTCTACGCAGACGACACCATTCTATATACTTCCCGCCCGTCCTTGGACACTGTGCTATCTAACCTCCAAACGAGCTTCAATGCCATACAACACTCCTTCCGCGGCCTCCAACTGCTCTTAAACGCTAGTAAAACCAAATGCATGCTTTTCAACCGTTCGCTGCCTGCACCCGCACGCCTGACTAGCATCACCACGCTGGATGGTTCCGACCTTGAATATGTGGACATCTATAAGTACCTAGGTGTCTGGCTAGACTGTAAACTCTCCTTCCAGACTCATATCAAACATCTCCAATCGAAATCAAATCTAGAGTCGGCTTTCTATTCCGCAACAAAGCCTCCTTCACTCACGCCGCCAAACTTACCCTAGTAAAACTGACTATCCTACCGATCCTCGACTTCGGCGATGTCATCTACAAAATAGCTTCCAACACTCTACTCAGCAAACTGGATGCAGTTTATCACAGTGCCATCCGTTTTGTCACTAAAGCAACTTATACCACCCACCACTGCGACCTGTATGCTCTAGTTGGCTGGCACTCGCTGCATATTCGTTGCCAGACCCACTGGCTCCAGGTCATCTACAAGTCCATGCTAGGTAAAGTTCCGCCTTATCTCAGTTCACTGGTCACGATGGCAACACCCACCCGTAGCACGCGCTCCAGCAGGTGTATCCCACTGATCATCTCTAAAGCCAACACCTCATTTGGCCGCCTTTCGTTCCAGTTCTCTGCTGCCTGTGACTGGAACGAATTGCAAAAATCGCTGGAGTTGGAGACTTTTATCTCCCTCACCAACTTCAAACATCTGCTATCTGAGCAGCTAACCGATCGCTGCATCTGTACATAGTCTATCGGTAAATAGCCCACCCATTTTTACCTCCCTCATCCCCATACCGTTTTTATTTATGTACTTTTCTGCTCTTTTGCACACCAATATCTCTACCTGTACATGACCATCTGATCATTTATCACTCCAGTGTTAAGCTGCAAAATTGTAATTATTCGCCTACCTCCTCATGCCTTTTGCACACAATGCATATAGACTCTCTTTTTTTTCTACTGTGTTATTGACTTAATTGTTTACTCCATGTGTAACTCTGTGTTGTCTGTTCACACTGCTATGCTTTATCTTGGCCAGGTCGCAGTTGCAAATGAGAACTTGTTCTCAACTAGCCTACCTGGTTAAATAAAGGTGAAATAAAAATAATAATAATTTAAAAAAAAATTGAACTTCCATCCTCTCAGGCCAGGGGCACAACAACGTATGAATTAATGGTTGGATCACAATCGTCGTTATAATCATTAGCCAGTGCAGAGAATTAAGTAAAACCACAAGTCTAAATTCCTATCTCCATCCATGGCTAATTTAGGAAAGGGCCCATTTTAACTAGCTAGCTCGACAACGGAGGACAACAATAAGATGCAGCAATTCAAGTTTTCTTACATTTTGCTCTCAATGTGATAATGATTGGTGTGAAGCCAAATCCAAACTGGCTTTCCTTGACATGTTTGTTTGTTCCGCCAGGACCATTCACATTTGAGCTCACTCAGTTTAGGTCAATGCTGATTGGCTATTATTTGATACTTTTTTATCAAGGGAGGCAAAACGCTTGTTGGCTTCACTTGCATTCAATGCTACATGCGGCAACAATGTCCTACTCTTTTTGACCAGACAGTATGGGCTACACAGGCAGAGACACTGAGGCGCTGCTCGCTCTGATGCTTCCTCCAGTGAGATACATTCAGCCGAAATAATGATATACATAGAGACGAAAGACAAATCATTTGATATGTCATTTAAAAAAAAAATATTGGTAAATTTTTGGTAAAGCCTGGCTTCCCTTGGCATCCATCAAAGTGATAGCTGGTGCAGACGGAACATCCATCCAATCCAGCAGCGTCTGCTAGAAGTAGGCCATGTGATTTAGCTTGCTCTGGACTCCAGAGAAGAGACATGATATATGCCTAGTTGATACTGGCTGGACTTTCAGCTCCAAATGCAGGTGTAACACGCAGTGTATTTCTGTAGCCTTTCTGAAAATGCATCACCCGTTCATGGCGGTAACGACAGGCTATATTTGCGTAGCGATCATGCGTGCGTGCGCGTGTGCCGGGGTCACCATATTTTGTACCACTCCTTTTTGGAGGTCACAGGTCAAAAAGTTTGAAAACCACTGGGATACAGGATAGTGGCAACAAAGGGAGTTTGGATGGATATAGTAATGGTAGGCTACAGTATTTCGGACAAAGCTGTGTTGGTCAATGTTAGTAAGTACAGCCTTTCCTCATCAGATTGTGATGCTTGCCCCTCTTGTAATAATTGCTCAACGAGTCTGTGACCGCGGTTGCAGATTTATTTTTTTCCGGGGGTGCCCTTTGTTCTGTTTGAGAACATGCCCCCTAAATGGTCTGTGCACGGCCGTGACCGCAGGCATGAAGAAGAGAGTCGGAAGGAGGGATGGGAAGGAGGACTGGAGAGCGAGATTCAAGAGTGGGACTGGATCTGTGGATCTGCTCCGAGAGCACCGGTGGAATCAAAAACAGATTGGGGTCATTTGATGCGACGTGATTTGATTTGTGATTGGTACAAGGTCTCCCGGAAATTGGTGTGCGTGGGCTGTCTCCGAGACACCCCCTGTCACCACGGCGGTGAGATATGGCGAGGGCCATGCAATGTGTCACATCATCAATGACCTTTTTGGAATTAATGTTTGTAGTGCTGGTCCTGAGGAGCATTATTCAAAACAGTGACAAGCAGGCTAGTGCACAGCAAGAGACAAACAACACAGCGTTAAATGCACAAGTAATGAATTGTCACCATTTGTCACCAAGGTGTTATTCAAAACAGTGACAAGTTGGCTAGTGCACAGCAAGAGACGAACAACACAGTGTTAAATGCACAAGTAATGAATTGCACATTTCTGTCGCCATTTGTCACCAAGGCACGGTGAGTGTTCATTATTAACCTGACTTTGTTTTTCTTTTAACCTCTGTCTTAGTTTACTCTCCAGATGCACACAGAGTACATTAACTAGGCCTTAAAGTGTCCATCGTGACATTCTGTAAGGCTGTGATCAATAACAATCCTAATAGCAGACCTGGGTTCAAATATACAGTATGTGTATACTCAAAAAATGTGGGGTTCAACAAGGGTTCTTCTAAGATCCTCAAAGCTCTTTGAAGAACCTTAGAGTTCTTGGCACTGAACGTGGCCCCAAAAGGTTCTTCCAAGAACACAATAGGAGGTGGGGTTCATCAAGGAACCTCCTTAGTTGGTGGGGGTTCTTGCAGGAACCTAACTGCCCAACTGAAACATTTAGGTGCAGGCACTTCACTGAAAAACGTAAAGATCGCTTCAATTTAACTTCTTCGATATAGGGGGCACTCTTTTAATTTTGGGATATTGGGATAAAAAAACGTTTTAAACAAGATATTTTGTCACGAAAAGATGCTTGACTAAACATATAATTGACAGCTTTGTAAAGAAAACACTGACGTTTCTAAAACGGCAAAGATATTATCTGTGAGTGCCACAGAACTGATGCTACAGGCGAAACCAAGATTAAATTTCAAACCGGAAATGGCCCAGATTTTGAAGGCGCTGTGTTCCAATGTCTCCTTATATGGCTGTGAATGCGCCAGGAATGAGCCTACACTTTCTGTCGTTTCCCCAAGGTGTCTGCAGCATTGTGACATATTTGTAGGCATATCATTGGAAGATTGACCATAAGAGACTACATTTACCAGGTGCCCGCTTGGTGTCCTCCGTCGAAATTATTGCGTAATCTCCAGCTGCGTGCATTTTACCATTTGCTTCAGAGGAGAAAGTCAACTGCCACGAACGATTTATCATCGAATAGATATGTGAAAAACACCTTGAGGATTGATTCTGAACAACATTTGCCATGTTTCTGTCGATATTATGGAGTTAATTTGGAAAAAAGTTTGGCGTTGTAATGACTGAATTTTCAGTTGTTTTTCTTAGCCAAACGTGATGAACAAAACGGAGCAATTTCTCCAACAAAAATAATATTTTTGGAAAAACTGAACATTTGCTATCTAATTGAGAGTCTCCTCATTTGAAAACATCCGAAGTTCTTCAACAGGTAAATGATTTTATTTGAATGCTTTTCTTGTTTTTGTGAAAATGTTGCCTGCTAGGCTAATGCTATGCTAGCTATCAATACTCTTACACAAATGCTTGTGTAGCTATGGTTGAAAAGCATATTTTGAAAATCTGAGATGACAGTGTTGTTAACAAAAGGCTAAGCTTGTGAGTGAATATATTTCTTTAACTTCATTTGCGATTTTCATGAATAGTTAACGTTGCGTAATGGTAATGAGCTTGAGGCTATGATTACGCTCCCAGATACGGGATTGCTCGACGCAAGAAGTTAATTAAGGTAAGGTTTGTCCTTTGTATGATCTACATTTATTTTGTTTAATGATGATACCATCTATCATTTCATATTTGTGCCAATCTTTCAAAAACAGAAAATGGACACAAGTCAATGGATATCTGTAACGGTTTTCTTCTGGGGAAAGAGAGGCGGACCAAAACGCAGCGTGGTTACTTGTAAACATCTTTAATAAAGATGAACAATCTACAAAACAAGAAATGTGAAAAAACCAAAACAGCCCTATCTTTTTTTTCTTTTTATAAAAAATGATTTATTACCTTCAATACCATTCATTCTTTACAACTCATAATTTTCATACATACTCAAATAATGGTATTTTAATTAAACTAATTTAACTAAACATAAACCCCAAACAAAACCTCAGGGGAGCATCTTCCCTCCCAGTCACCGTACAAAATACCTTTCCCTATCTCCCTGTCCCTACTCTATCCCCTTACAAATCTAAATGACACCCAGCCCTAAACCCCCCTTCCACCTCTCCCGAGCAGCATGCTGCCCCCACTTCCTCTCCTCCCTCTTCATCCTCCCCCTCAAATCTCCTTCCACCCTCCTCACTATCCCTTCCACCCCCCAATCTCTCCCTGTCTTCACCATGTTCTGCCTGGCTTCCCACAGCCCCCGTTTAAAGAGACTCATGAGAAGCCAGAGCAGAAATGTGTCCCTATCCGTCCCTCTCGCTCTCCCTACACCTCTCTCTAACCTGGCCCAGGTCAATACAAAAACCCCCCTTACCAAACCTAACAACACCCGTGCCCTAGCCCATACTACTCCGGCAAAGGCACAGTCCCAAAAGACATGGCGCACAGTCTCCTCCCTGCCACAAGAGGATCTTGGACAGGTGGGGGATTGCACCAAACTATACCGGTACATGATGGAACGTACCGGCAAGCACTTATGGAGGCTCATCCAATTCAGGTCCTTGAGCCTGTTGTCCAGACCCCGCGCCTGCACTCCCTCCCAGACCACTTCCGAGATGCCCACTACAGGCGCCGGACTCCCTGCCTTTCTGACCTCCTCGTACAGGTGCCTGTGATCTAAACCTACTCGGGCAACTTCAACCTCAGGGTGCGCACGCAGCCACTTGGCCGCATGACCAAAGTGCCACGGCAGCTGTTCCGCCCGAGGACCCATGTTAGACCACACCATTACGCTTCTCGCCTGATACGAGAAAAACACCCGCAGGAGGTAACCGGACGGGTGTATCACTGGATGAGCAAGCTCTGTTAACAAGAAAGAAACAAAAATTGTGTCCAGCTTGAGGGGGAAATGTGGTACCTCCCTACCTCCCTTCCCGATGGGACAGATCATACGTGCCCTGGCGACCCACTCGCACCTGCCACTCCACATGAACTGAAACACAAGCCTCACTAGAGGCCTCCTCAGACAAGCCGGCAATGGGTAGATGTACGCCAAATACAAAAAGAGACGGCAACACATCCACCTTTAGGACCAGGACTTTGCCCACAAAAGACAAATAACTAGCCTTCCACATTGCTAGCTTCCTCTGTACCACTGCGATACGCATGTTCCAGTTTAGCGTCGCTGAGCCGGAGGTCTCAAAATGGACCCCGAGAATCCTCAGGGCCCCCTCACAGAGAGATAACCCCCCAGGCACATCCGTTCTACCGCGCCATCTTCCGAAAAACTTGACGGAAGACTTGGTTCAGAACTGCTCCCGACGCTCGGGTGAAATCCCCAAAGATGGCAAGGGACCTTGTCAGGCACGAGTCCTTGCACAGCAGCAAGGAAGTGTCGTCGGCGTACTGCGTCATCTTAACACGCAGCCCACCACTTCCAGGGATCAACAAGCCTTCCACCCCTGTGTCTGCCCTAATGGCAGCCCCCAGAGGCTCCATGTACAGAATGAAGAGGAGAGCCGAGAGTGGGCACCCCTGCCTGACCCCAGAAGAGAGGTCAAAAACGTCACCCAAGTGACTATTTACACTAACTCGGCACCCCGCTCCGACATATAATGTACGAATCCATCCTATGAACTTCTCCCCAAATCCTAATCGACCTAACACTCTGAATAAAAAGGATCTATTCACGCGATCAAAGGCTTTTGCCTGATCTAGCGCTGCTACCATTAAAGGCAGTCCTCTATCTTCAACCCAAGCGATGGAGTCCCTGATTAACTGTAGGTTCCATCTAATAGAGCGGCCCTCTACCCCGCACGTCTGATCCTCATGGACGACGTAGGGAAGGGCTGTGCGCAACCGGTCTGCTAAAACCTTTGCAAGTAGCTTGTAATCTACACACAGCATGGTCAACGGCTGCCATTTGCCAAGGTCTGTTACTTCCCCCTTCTTATATAAAAGTGACAGCACACCAACAGCCATTGATCACCCCGGGACCCCTGTCTCAAGGATGGCCTTCAAGACTTCGAGGACCACTGGTCCAAGTATACCCCAAAACTTGAGATAAAACTCAGCCGGCAGCCCATCCATCCCAGGCACCTTCCCTTTTCCCATCCTCCTAAGAGCGCTCTCAACCTCTTCTAGTGAAATCTGGGCCTCCATCACTTCTCTAATGTCCTCCGGCAACCGCCTGGACAAGTGTTCTAAAAACACATTTCCCTGCTCTACATCTATTTCCCTTTCCTTAAATAAACCTTGGAAATGATCAGTTGTCACCCTGACCATATCCTCTGGTTCTCTAACTATACTACCATTTTCTTCCCTAACGCCATGCATTACCTTCCTACTCTGTCTGGCCCTAACCGACTTAAAGACCATAGCAGAACAAGTCTCATTATGTTCTAGAAAGCCGCTATGCGCACGCTCCAGGAAAGCTCGAGCCTTCCGCTCCTGCAACACCCTGAGCTGCGCCTTTAGGGTTGCGGATCTCTCCCAGTCAAACGACCCGAGGTTGCCTGCCTCGTATTCGAGTTCAATTAACCTTTGGATACGATCCACCTCCCTCCTCTCCTCCCTTTTTTTCCTCTTGCAATATCCTATTGTAAAAGCCCTAATCCTCACCTTAACTAATTCCCACCACTCTAACACCCCCTCGCACATGGACCGGAGGCCTTCAAGCCTCCAAAAGAAACCATAAAACCCGTCAACAAAAGCCTGCTCCTCCAGCACATCCCGATCTAACTTCCAGTACCCCCTACCAAAGAGGCATACTGGCGACCCCACCTGCAGGAGCACCCCGTCGTGATCCGAAAAGAAAACAGGCAACAGTCTTAAAACAAAAATGCACACAAGAGGAACTCAAAATCCCAAAACACCCCACGGCCATCTAAAAAAAAAAAAAAAACATTTTAAATTAAGTGCTTAATAAAATAGAGTAGTATTTATACAGACAACTTACCCATAGACCTGGGTACAAAAATATAGTCGAGCCTCCGCTCAACCCCCCTGGAGTTGCGCCATGTAGGACTGGCCATTTTCGGAGTAGTGTGCAGACCACCATCTACCAGACCATGGCAAGCCATTAGCCCGGCAATGGCGCCTGCACTGCTATACCCCTATTCCTAAATCTGTATTAAAATCCCCCCCTATCACTAATTTCCTATTTGTGACACACAGGGGCGTCAGACAGTCCACCATCTCCCTCCTGTCTGCCACCACTTGTGGCCCATACACCACCACTAATCTAAATTTACAATCCCTTATCGTGACATCCACCCCTATAACCCTCCCCTGCATTACCACAAAAGAATCCTACACTTTTACCTCCCTGTGCCCACACAAAATCCCTACCCTCGATGAGTGCACCCCCCCAATACCCCAAACCGACTCCCCCTTGTCCCACTCCCTCTTAAACCTACTAACATCCCCTCCATCCCTCAGGTGAACCTCCTGTAAAAAACAAAAACAAACCCCACACCCTCCAAATAACTAAAAACCACCCTCCTCTTAACAAAATCCCTTAAACCCCTTACATTTAAACTAACAAAAGTAAAATTAGACTCCATGAAAGAATAAAATAAAAACATGTAATACACTCAAATTCTAAACCCAGACAGAAAAAAATAAAAACAGGAGACTCACCCGATGCTCCCCTGCTCCATATCTACCGGTGAGAACACCATCCGTACTCCCGACATCCCCCCCTCTTCCTCCATCTCACCAACCCAGGATGCAGGAAAAGTGTTTGGCTCCGGGGTGCCCTGCACCCTGGGTCTACCCCCACAATCCTCCCCCTCCGAAGTGCTGCAGCTGGATTGGAAAAAAAAAATTGGGGAGGCTGAGTCCCCAAACGAAAACTCCCCACCTTCTCCTGTACCCAGTCCTGAGTCTTGTTAGGTGTGTCCCCACCCAACAGAAGTTGAGGGCCTGGGGAAACCAGCAGCAACCCAGAAGTTTCTCCCACCCCCATCACTCTCTTGGCCATCCCCTCCCTCTCACTGTCGGCCAATCGCACCCTCCTCTTCATTCTCTTCTTTGGTGATGGCGGCAGTGGAGAGATACCACCCTCCCCCCCCGCCAGCTCCTCCACCAAACCCCTCATCTCTTCCACCAGGGCACTTTCCCCCCAGTCCACTTGCTCTTCCACCGTCTCCTTCTCCAACACTCCTCCCTCGCTTTCTTCTCTCTCATGCTCTTCAACTCGGTTGCCTTCTTCCGCCACTTTTCCTGTTTCTCCTACTCCCATGCCTTCCGTTTCCTTCTCTCTTCCATCCGCCGCTTCTTGCTCCTCCTCCTTCCTTGCGGCCTTCCCCTCTGGACCTGTACTCTGGTCATGAGGCGTGCTTCCTTCCCCTCCTCTTCTTCCCCCATCCCCCGCTCCTGCTCCCCCCCAGCCGCAGACGCTCTGACGAGCCGGGCACCCCCGCCACAGGTGTGCTGACGAGCCACAGCCGTGGCACGCCTTAGGCTTGTCACAATCTCTCGCCTCGTGTTCCTCAGATCCACAAAATCTGCATTTTCTCATGCTGCAGGAGGCGAAAATGTGGCCGTAGGCCATACAGCGCCTGCAAAATGGGGGCTGACGTGCATAAAACAACGTCCCCCTGTCAGCCCCTAGGGAGAACATAGCAGGAGGATGGAGGTAGCCACCATGTCCCTTTGGGTCCTCCCTGAGGAGGGCCTGGAAGCCTCTCCTCCCATTCCAAAACCCAAGGGAGTCTTTGAGGTGTCTTGCTGAGGAGACGTTATCCATGTATCTCCCCAGAAAGGCCCTCACCTCTTCGTCCTTAACGTATGGGTTGTAAATGTTGACAGTTACAACCCTAAAGTTGTTCTTCGCCAGGCTTGTTATTTCATAGTGGCTCATCGGCCTCTCACCTCCCACTGCTCTTGCCCTTCTCAGGATATCATCGTGTTTCTCCTCTGTATATAGTGCCACGTCGTATGCTCCCTCCAACGAGTTGCCTTGGTAACAAAACACGTCCTTCACCGTCAGCTTTAGAATCCCCATCAATATTATCCTTCCAAAAGTTTCCCGTTCTAAAGGCTCCAACTCCTTTTCCTTCCAAGCAAACCGAATCGTGTTGGCCAGCCCAATCCCAGGGACCGACCGTGTTGATGTATTTTGCACCATCTCCGCAAGGAGAATGGCGCTCGTTCTCTTCTCTTCCAAAACAAGGAAAAAAGAAAAACCGAAGTGACTGAGCCTATCT